>NC_092324.1:3030303-3333333 GCF_036785885.1 Coffea arabica | reverse complement strand
ACAGCATCAAGCTGTACATACATTCAGAAATGATGTCAGACGCAATAAAGTGAGCTTGCCACAAGGGGTTGTATATTTGTGCACTTACAAATTGTGGCCGACACCCCTTTGCCCAACATTGCGCAAACTTCAAGGTGAAAACCCCGCAACTTGCCGCGTCTGTCTGTTTTAGTTTGTGTTTTACAAGAATAAATGTCCAGGGTTGATTTTCGTGGAAAATTTCCATCAAAATCCATTCCTAAAAAGGAAATAAATACAGCAGGTATCGAATGTTAGAAATATGTTACCTTCTTCGGAAATGAAGCTAAGGTACGATTTCGATGTTTACTCACCACAGATTGCATCAAACCTTGGTAGAAGGTTTTGTAATTGTCCATAGAATCAACAATGTACACTTCTTTGTCCTTGACATGTGCAATCATGAGCAACCAATGATTTGAATAAATGATTGGGAAAAAAATCTGCAATCACATACAAGCAATGTCGAATGTGTTAAAAGCTAAGGCATATTAGGCTGAATCCAATTCCACTAACATGCAGCTGCTACTCATATTGTATAAGAATGTTAAGGCGAGAATGATAGCTAATGTTTACCTTTTCAGGATTTGTCATGGAGTCGTCATTGCTTTGATCAACGAATGGCTTTTTGGTTGCGGGAGATATGCATGGATAGTCTAACACACATTTCAGCTACAACGAAGCGATTGAGAAGCAAGTATTAGTTCCACATTTTGCAAGGCACAACAGCACATACAATAATTTTCGTTACGTACCCAAAACATAGGATTGAAGAAAACAAATTGCTTATATTGTTTCTGGAGTAAGTGAAGGTACTGGGTCACAACCTTCACAGAATGGAACAAATTCAAACATTCAATAAGAGTGGAAATACAAAGCGAGATCAGTGAACAAGGTAGGCCTGTGCAATCGCATAAAAAACTTACTTTGTCACTGAGACATGTCTCCTGAAGCATCACTTGCTCCAGTTCTTCTCTAGTAATATCAAAGAGATGCTGCCTATCTAGTGTACTGACACAGCTGTGAACAATGATTGACATGATTACAATAAAGAGATGAAAGCGAGACCATTGTTAGCCATTGACAGTACCGATAGTTTAACATACATCTGCGGGACGAGTTCTCTGACATGAAAGCATACGGCTTCTTTCAATTCATCAGGTGGTACGCCGGAAGCTTGTGGTAGACACTGGACAATAAAGGTATTAGCATATATAAAGGGGATTATTTAAAAAGCGCAAGAGCATGTCTTACATCTCGTAGAAATGGCAATGTCTCAAATCCGCAGTCCTTCACTTTGATGGCACCAACCCCTTGTAAAATTTGTTTCACTTTATCCACAACCTAGTCATACAAATATTGGGTTATCCTCCTGTGTTGCCATCGAGAAGAAGAAACAAGGAGTAAAATAACAATGTCACATACAGTTGCCCCTTTTCTGGTCTGTTCATATAGTAGGACAACTTCTTCAAGGTGTGGTTTTTCCCCCACAACCGGCCGCACCTCGACCCCAGCACACTTCCCCCCCTTATCCATCTCTTTTATTTCTACAAGTTTTCTATTCGCGTCCCCAGTCTGACCAATGACAGCATCAGAGGTATAGGATTTCTTCCACATCCAACCACCATCTTCACCTTTGAATGCCAGTCTTTTGAAGTACGATACCCCCATTTTTTGGCCGTAAAATCCTTTGTCAACATGGTCAGCCAAGAATGGCACATCAAAGCGCCTAAACAGCCTGGTCAGCAACATACCAAAAGGGAGATGTGTTCTCTTATTCTCCCTGCTCTTAATCTTCCTAATCCTGTTGAGCATAGTTGCAATGATCAAATTGCCTATGTTTACTGGTTGTTTGTGTAACATATGCCACAATATAACTCTTTCTAATGCACTAACGGAAGTGATACTTCCGGCTTTAGGAACAATGCTATGCGTTATTATCAGATGTAACAGCCGTGGCAACACTTTCATATACGGCGCATAAAACTTATTCTTTTTGCCCAATTTCATAACTCTGTAACCATTTTGCCGAATCTCTCCAAGAAATTCTAGGTCATTGTACCCCTTCACAGCAACCTTATCTACATTCTTTGCGCTAATCCGTTTATAGTCAACAGTGTATCCACTGTCAACCAACCCAAACTCTGAACACAAAACCTCAGCAGACAATTCCATGTGTACCTTCCTAACCACTGAACGCAGAACAGACTTCTGCTTATTTGCCCTACAGTTAGCATAGAATTCCCTAACCATTGCATCATAGCACTTGTCATTATTTCCCAGCAAATTTAACAAATTTTGGGCATTAAGATATTCCGTGATATCGATACACTCACCAGCGAGAGCTTGTACGTCGACCCACATGCCTGCATACACTGGAAGACTCATACAGGCCTCCATTTTACTGCCTATGCTTGCTTCGGGATGCGGTTCAATTGTTGAGTACGTTGAGCAACAGAGGAACCGAACGCGATAAATCCGATTTATTTGGACCTTGCCGCCTAAAACGCTTCGAACTGCTCCAAATTTCAGAAGGGGGGGAAAGTTTAAACCGAAGCTTTTCAAGTGTGTTTACACCACAACAACGGAGCTTTTAATGGGCTAAACAGGAGAAACGATGAGAAGTTCAACAAAGACGAGCTTTTTGTGGGATAATTGATCAGGCGGGGACGGGCGTGGAGGGGAGGCAAACCCGATTTCTTCAAATCAAGATCAACCCGATTCGGTATTCCAGCGTGTATTCCGAAGCGGGTTATGCGGAAGCCAAATCACAAGGGGTTATATTACAATCTATTCTTAATAACAAATGTAATTATGTATTTATATAATTTAAATATATGATATACACATATATTATAAGGGATACTTTCACAAACCTCCCCTGAATTAGCTTATGCAAAAATCAGAAAACGGATAATTTATGGACGATAGCCAAAAAGAGCTCGTGTTTTATTCAGGAACTTGTTTATTTTCATTTAATCCCATAAATAAATTTGTTTACGTAAATCGACTTTATTGTAAAGGAAAGCCATAAAAAGCTCCGTCTTTTATTGTAAATCGAGTTTATTTTTTATTTATCCGATAAATAAATTTAGTTATGTCCGAGAGGGTACTCTGTTCTCATAATGGAGGAAAGCCATAAAGAGTTCAGAAACATCAACGTAAATCGATTAAATTTTTATTTCATCGGAGTGAACAATTTATTTATGGAAAAATGGGTACTCTGTTCTTATAATGGAGGAAAGCCATAAAGAGCTGGTCAATTAACGTAAATCCATTTTATTTTATTTTTACCCGATAAAAAATTTTATTTATCTAAAAATGGGTACTCTGTTCTTATAATGGAGGAAAGCCATAAAGAGCTGGTCAATTAACATAAATCATTTTTTATTTTTTTTACCCGATGTTTGGATTTTATTTATGGAAAAATGGGTACTCTGTTCTTATAATGGAGGAAAGAAATAAAGAACTGGTCAATTAACGTAAATCGCTTAGAATTTTTATTTTACCCAATAAAAAATTGGATTTACGAAAAACTGGGTACTCTGTTCTTATAATGAAGTAAAGCCATAAAGAGCTGGTCAATTAACGTAAATCGATTTTATTTTTTTTTCGCCGATAAAAAACTTTATTTATGGCAAAATGGATACTCTGTTCTTATAATGGAGGAAAGCCATAAAGAGCTGGTCAATTGACGTAAAGTGATACTTTACAGAACATACAAGGGTGAAGATAAGCTATTTAGCTTTTCATACCAGTAATATTAACAGAGTAAGAAGTAGCGGTCAATTTACTGAAAAAACATAATTAATTTGTACACCATGGTGACAAATTTGTGCATCAAAAGGAGTTGTCAACATTCAATCTTATACACTAACGATAAGGTAGGGCAGCACAAATTGCTCCAATTTCTTCATCGCAAGCGCAGCCTTCACATGTACTCTCCTCCACGTCATCGGCATCCATAGGCCATGAAGATGTTTTCCTCTCGTGTGTCATGGCACAACAAATGGGCGTTGGGTTTAGAAATAAGGGGTTCTTGACCCATATCATCCTCAGCAGCGCTCGCAAATTGTCACGACAACGTTGATTTCTGGCTTTCAGAATTCTGGATTTCTTCAACCCGCTCAGCAGTCGCATACCTTTGCGCTTTAACTCGTCCCCACCAACAAAGATGTAAATTATTCCCAACGCATATGCCGCATCGGCATGGCCTGAATTGGTAGCTTCTTCCAGGCATTGCAATGCTGAGCCCTCATGCTTGTCCGTAAAATAATCAACCTAAACAGCGCAAGGTTGATATTACACTCTTCCGTAAAAGTCATGAAATAGTAACGAAAAAATAAAAAATGTCCAGGCGGAACAGTGGCGGCGGGGCAGAAAGCTGCAGTAACCTGTTGTATATATCTTTTGGGGTAAAGTGTGCATACCAAAATCATAATTAAGTTCAAATGAAATAGATGACGTCAGCTTAGTCTACAAAATTTCGAGCAAACGGGACATCGGCCCGATGCTTACCACTCCTTTTCGATACAAGGCTTCTGGATTTTTGCTTTCTCTACACTTCTTCAAGAACCTCGACACTTGGTCGTTTTTTGACCACGGAACGATTTCAAACTTGTCCAGTGACACCCGGTGGTAAATGTTGTCTGCGTCCGAAACTTCGTAAAACAACTTACAGCTGCAAAATAAGATAAATGATCCATTAAACGCAAACGATTGTAACATGTCAAACAAGAAAACGCCTCTGTCCTGTTTGTATCACCAATAGCAGAACGAACCATAGTTTTGCCCGAAAAAGATCAGCGCATGAACAAGATGCGACACGTGCAAGCACCTCGGATAGCACCTCGGTCGGAAGGGAGAGGATGGAGGTTGTTGAACTCCTTTTTTGTTCGTTGGCCATGTCCGGTTAACTCCTTTTACTGGCCACAGTTGAGTGAATCCGTCAAACGCCCAAGAATGGAGTAAACTTCAAACAACACCTACTTCCTTATAAAATCCAATAATGATTGATAAGGTGTAATATATACGGAGTTTGTGGGAGACCGACTAACCATAGCGATAAACGAACAGAAATGGGAAAGTGGCGACTTCTCCTGCAAAGGACGCAACATTCTGTCGTCAAAAAACAGTCATCCGAAACAATTTTACAAACCGACCAACGTATCTGTCAATACGGTTATTTCATACGAACCGTAACAAAACACCGATAGCAAGGGAACATGAACAGTCACGCTCTACACGTACATCGTTAATTGGCCGACGTTCATCGCAGAGCAAAGGATAGCTTCCACAGTGATAAACAGGGAGTCTTAGTTCGTACCTGTAATGGGTCGTCAACCAGCAATTCAGGTTAATGGTCGCTAGCACAGATTTGGCAGAGAGGTCCGGCGGGTTAAATGGCAACCAAAAGGTCGCGTCCGATGCATATACTCCCGCAAGACTGACTCCTCGTATGCTGCCACGGATGTTCCGTTCAGTCTGTCACCCATTAATTGAGAAGAGGCATAAAGAGCCGGTGTTTATTCGCCAAGTGGGTTAAAAGTAATAAAGAGCTGGTGTTTATCCTCTGTAAACCTGGGTACTCTGTAAACCTGGGTACCAAATTTTTCCTATAAATAGCTGGTATGTTTCCCATAAAAAGCAGGTATTTTACAGATAAAAAACTGTCAATTTCCCATAAAGAGCTGGTATGTTAAATACATAAATTTAACTTTCACAAATTGGCGCCAAATTACTTCTTCTATTGCCGCCTACGAGTAATAATTTTTTAATCACCTTCATTAGATATTAAATTTCTGTTAGGCTTCATAAATGTAATTACCAACCACTGAACCACCAGATACATTTGGCAATTACTTAGCGTAAGTAAAATTTAAAAGGTGCATACTAATATTTTTACGTAGCGATAAAGTAATAGGTTTGTATTTAACATGATTTAAATACGTGAAAGTAAAAAAAAAAAGTAATTGCCCAATAATATATCCGTTTTGTATAGGTTTCCACTATTACGAGTTTCTACCATTTAATTAGTCTAATTAGTTACTTATTTTATGTTAAATAGATAACCTACAAGTTGACTTAAAATTGATGAAATTCGGCATTTTTCCTGCCACATCGGGTGCTTACAATTTTTTGTATTGTACTTATAACCCCTCAACTTTAGTAATCATTCCAATAATTTATTCTTCTTTCAATCTTCTACCAATACAAGGACCAAACAGGGCATACAAAATATATAAAAATACTTTCTCACAGATGAAAATAATATTGTAATCAGATTTGGACTGCATTGTTACAAAAAACTAAAAATTAAGGGAGGTCAGTGAAATTTTGAGAAGGTCGGGGGATGCCAGTGAAAGTGTCAGAAACCTCAGGGACAAATTTGTGAGATTATTCATATTTATTGTATTCGTTCCAAAACGTCAACAAAACAAGCAAACAAATGTGTTGACTACTTTAGAGTAAAACCTATTCCTTGCTTCCAACCCCCAAATTCTTGTTCGTTAGGCGGTGTACCGGAGGAGATTAACGTTTGCGAATGGCTTCTTCGTCTTCAGCCGGGTCGGCCAATAGCACGATCTGGCCTACATTATATTGCAATTGTGGTCGAAGCTGTGCAGTTCGTGTTGTCTGGAAGTCTGAAGCAAACAGGGGGCGCCACTACTATCGCTGCGCTAACGCCCTGGTAAGTTCCACGGCAGAACTGTTCCGAACAAATATTTCAGATTGCTAACGTAGTTGTATTGCAGAGGCCCTGTCGAACGTTCATTGGCTGGTGTGATGAGTTTGCTCGAGCAACGGGGTTTGAAGTTCCCGATCCCGCCCCGTCAAGTACCGCCCCCGTCAGCAATAGACCCGCGGCGGAGGTGTCTGCCATCATAGCTGAACTGAGAAGCATGCAAAGGAACGTGACGATCCTTAACATTGCTGTGGTAGCTGTGGTGGCGGTAGTCCTTGTTCTGGTTCTGAAACCGTGAATGAATGTGTTGCCGTTGATTGCATCCCCTCCAACCCCCCCCCGGTTGCAGTACTGTTTCTATGGTCCCAATAAGGATAGAATGGCAATTTAGGCTCGTTTACAGCCTCTTGTATTTTTGTGGTTGCTACTGCTGTGGCATTGCCTTTTGTCCATCCGTTGTCAACCGGTGGTTGCCGCATATGCGACTGAGTTGGCCCAACCGGCGGAGTGTTACTGTGTAATTTAAGATTTTCCGTTATATAACATACTAGGTTTCCGTATTTGGTTTTTGTTTACATTGTGCATGATGTGGTTTTCCGAAATGCCTGTTCCCTTTGTCCCCCGCAATGTGTGTGCGGATGAGGTACTACGGATCGTAGATGGATCGATGAACGTCATTAGTCACTGCGATGGCAACCGCTGCGTTGTTAAATATGAACTTCAGCTTAGCCAGCCAACTGAACAAGCTGAAGCTTACGTACAACCAATTGGATGTGGCACAGCATTGTTAGGTTTACCAATGCGAAATTTGTGGAGTTGAACGACGAAAACAAGTTCTTCTCATATATATTTGGATTTAAGTACATCCGCTTACTGCTTACATATCCGACAATAGGGTGCACGGCTTACATTTTCAGGCCTTGCATAATATCATCCCCTAACCCCTACCCTTCATACGCTTACAATAAAAACCATGCATGGTACGCCCAACAACAGCAAGGGCCATGAACAAAAAACCGCCCAACCTCCAAATATGATGTTCAACAAAAAAAATTAAAAGCACACCGCTGTAACTGCGAACGTTCACTCGAAACGCTCCACAATAAGACCAAACATAGGGTTTAAGGAGGCAACCGTGGTAGCTACCCTGAGAAAGCTGCGGTATTTCTTGCGCCGCACAGTGAGGAGAAGGCTGTCAATAGCATCTCTGTCTTCAAACGTGATCTCTACAGCTGATGGATTCCAGCAAATGGTTGCGGTGTGAAGGTTGTCCGCAATGGCAACGTTGCGTGTCATACTGGCGGCATACCCCTGTTCAGCCAGAAACCGTGTTACAGACCAGTCTTCAAAGTTGGCGCCGAAGAGGATCCACACGTCGGTATGGAGCAGTGGTTTTTGACCGAGGAAATGTGCAACAAATTCCTCCTTGCCCACAAACCAGGCATTGTAGGTCATGATGTAAAACGCCTTCAGGTTCTGCATAAGGGGGAGTGGACGACGGCGCCACTTGACCAGCGAACGGAATACTTCCTCGTTCGCAATGGGGTTGCGAACCGGTATGCATGACACCAGCATCGACTGCGAAAAGTCCGGTCCCGGAAACCTATCTAACCGCACCAGCGCCTCCTCAACTATCCACTTCACGGCAATGTGGTGAAGTGGTAAGAGCTCATGTTGAAAGTAGGCGACCATGCCTCCGTTGTTGAGGACATGCATTTCAGGAAGTCGTCCATACCTTGCCATGAGTCAGTTTGAAAATCGATTATGTTACGAGGAATGAAGGGTCGGTTCAGGAAAAAAACATACAGAACGAAGAGAATATACCAGTACTTACATGTTACGGGTGGTAAAAGGAAGATGCGAAACTGATACAACGGGGTTGTATGAAGCTCAAGCGGCATGCAATAGGGTTCTCTGTTGTGCGAAACCAACGCCGGGGTGAATGGGCATGCAAGGAAGAAGTTTAGTTGTGTGAAGCTTTTATAGGAGGAGATAAGGGTACGATGGGTACTCTGTTGTTATAATGGAAAAATTGCCATAAAGAACTGGTCAATTGACGTAAATCGATTTTAATTTTATTTGTACCCGATAAAAAATTTTTTTATGGAAAAATGCGTACTATATTCTTATAATGGAGGAAAGCCATAAAGAACTGGTCAATTGACGTAAATGGATTGTAATTTTTTTGACACCCGATGAAAAATTTTATTTATGGAAAAATGGGTACTCTGTTTCTATAATGGAGGAAAGCCATAAAGAGCTGGTCAATTACTGGGAAAATTGATTTTATAATTTTTTTTCCCGATAAAAATTTTATTTATGCTCCTTAATGGGTACTCTGTTCTTATAATGGCGGAAAGCCATAAAGCGCAGGTCAATTAACGTAAATCGATAAATAAGGAAGTTTTTTACCCGATAAAAAATTTATTTATGCTCCTTAAATGGGTACTCTGTTCTTATAATGGCGGAAAACCATAAAGAGCTGGTCAATTAACGTAAAAAAAAAAAAATTTAACGTAAATCGATTTTATATTTTTTTTTCCCGATAAAAAATTTTATTTATGAAAAAATGGGTACTCAGTTTCCCTTCTACAAATACATTTAGTTGTCCCCTGAATAACAATGCAACCGTTTTCGTAGAAAATTGCAGCTGTTAGACATTCCTCCATTACAACAAAAGAGTACACATTGTTCCATACACAACTTAATTTAAGGGATAAAATATAAATAAAAAACATTTTTGAAGCGCTTAATACTACCCAACTAGGTAGAGAGGTTGGTGTAAGGCACAACACTGGCTTTTTTTTAAGCCAGCAGAAAATTTGGCTCTCTTAATCATACGACTCACATGGCTTACAGGGAGATAACAGTGTTTTTTTTTTTTTTTTTTTTTTTTTTTACAGGGACCTTATGTTAGAGGAGTCTCCATTAGCTCGGTTGGGGTGTAAATCTGGTGCGGACAAGACTGGCGCCAGTCTTTCTTACAGGAGAAGATGCAAGAGTTGTACGGTTGCCAGATAATGAACGGTCGTGCGTGGAGGGGAGCCCACCTTTGCTTGTGTGAATTCCAATGTGAGATTTCACTACTGTGAAGCTTTTGATTGACTACTGCACCATGGCCCTTCACATATGCTTTGGGGCGCAACACTGGCGGCTCCCAATCCCGTATGGCGAAGGATACGAGACCATGTTCCCGCCCAAAAAATTAATCCAATCTTTGCAGGCCATAGGCGGAACAGTGGCAGCCGATATCATTCATGACAAATCAGCAAAATTCACAGTTTTCTTTACATTTGATAAACTTAAGTGTTACTAATTCACAATTCGCGGCTTGTGAAGATTAGCGAAAGAATTAAAGAGTTGGGTTCAGCAAATGGGTTGTTCATTTTATTTGTTTGCAATGATGGAGCCAAGGGGGGCAGAGGGGGGCCATGGCCCCCCCCCCTAAGTTTTGAAAAATTTAATTCATAATATGTAAATATATGTATAAGTCAAAGTTGGCCCCCCCTAATTTTTTACAATTTTACTTTATATTATGAGAGTTTATATATATATATATATGTATATATATCTGTGTGTGTGTGTGTGAATTACCACCTTTTGATATAATTTTTTCTTCAAAAAAAAGTTATTTATTTTTTATTGTACTAATTATTTAACATTCAAAAAATTATATAATTTGATGATCCATCGTATCATATTTACCCAATTTGATGTATTATAATAAAAGACTTAATTCATAATTATCAATGGGCTACAATAAAAATAATTACTTTATTGGTCCATATACAAATATACACCTTAGCCTAATTGATAAAAAAATTTAAAATTAGTGATCTATCCTCTTGTTGACTCATATACAAATATATAGCACAAATTACTTGAAGGCTTGGTGAAAACAAGAAATTGAGTGATATATCCTGTTATTGGCAGATTGATGATATTTGTTCTCACTCTTTCTGTATCAATTGCAACTATAGAATGTACATTTTCAATTGTGAATATAATCAAAACAAAACTCTAAATCAAGATAAAAGATAATTTCTTGAATGATTGTCTAACAATGTATATAAAAAAAAGCATGATCAAAATTTAACACTGATTCAATTATAGATGAATTTAGTTCTATGAAAGAATGTAAAACTCAATTTACTTTTAAAAAAAGAGGTTGAAATTTCAAGGTATGCTAACATAACTTTTATCTTTTATTAATTGAAAATAGTTATATTATATTGTATAGTTATATTTTTATTTTTGCACAAATGACATATTGAAGCATCTTCTCATAATGTACAATTTGGGTAGTTTGTTATGTTATAAGATATTTAATCAAAGGTTATTTTTTGTCCTAATTTTTGTTATGACTATGCTGCATATTTATGTAATAGACATACCTTTATAATTAAAATTAAAATTTGATATTTTAAGATATCATATATTTAAATAGATGAAAATTATTTTGAACATAACATATTAAGATAATCTTGTTCAGAAAAATTTTGGCCCCCTCCCAAGGAAAAAATCCTGGCTCCGTTTTATAGTCTATAGAATGGACATTTTCAATTATGAAAATAATCAAAATAAAGCTCCAAAACAAGACAAAAGATCATTTCTTGAATGATTGCCTAACAATGTACATAAAAAAAGGAAGTTGTTCGAAAATTTAGCATTGATTCAATTAGAGATGAATTTAGTTCTATGAAAGAACGTAAAACTCAATTTATTTTTAATAATAGAGGATGAAATTTCAAGGTATATTAACATAACTTTTATCTTTTTTTAATTGAAAATAATTATATTTATATTACAGCTCCGTCTTTTTGTTTTTGCACAGGTAACATATTGGAGCATCTTCTCATAATGTGCAACTTAAGTGGTTTGTGATGTTATAAGATATTTAATCAAATGTTATTTCTTATCTTAATTTTAGTTATAACTATGCTACATATTTATGAAATAGACATACCTTTATAAGAGTGCGAGTTTAACTAGCAAATAAAAGGGAAATAATGTCATGCATTTAAAAGATCAACAAACATGGCAGTATTAAAAATCTAAACTTGCACTAGAGGTGATAGTACTACAATAGAGGACAAAAAAATCTAATAAATGAAAATCGAAGGTAAACGATGATCAGGAACAAAAATATGATGCTTATTAAATTAAAAATTAATCAGAATCTCTTCATTTATGGATAGGTAATTATATTTTAATTTATATAAAGTTTATTAATTGTGAAAAATGCTCAGAAAATGGATAAGGTGGATGACGTGTAAAATAAATGTTGGGGCTAGCAATTTAGAATGTGAAGATGACTAGCTTGTATCCATGATAGGTAGTTAATTTTCATGGTTTTAATTTTAGCAAATGATAGCTTGGAAATAAAAGAAATGCAAAATTAGATTTCATAATCTTTTACTGAAACTGGTTGTATATGACTTACTCTTATCCTTTTCTATTGCCCATAATGATAGATAATGTAATTAGAGTTTCAGCTGATTGTTAGGCATAGAAATGGACATGTCATTACTATTTGGCTAAAGAAGTTAATAATAATTTGTTCATTTGACTAGCTAAAACAATTGCAGTTTTCAAAGGAATGCATTTGGTGGTGGAAGTTATTATTCAGGCTTTTAGCTTAGAGTGTCACTCTACAAAATATTATTACAAAATTCTATTTTGATTAAGAAGACATTTTTGCAATATTACAAATTGTTGGATTTTAATTTGCATATGTAGATTTACAAATATGGCAATTCATGTTTTTATTTAAACTTGCAATACATATTCTATAACAAGTTCAGCCAGAAATGTTTTCATCTATTTGTAATGCTATTAGACATGATTTAAATGGATAGCTTAACTTGCTATTTCTCTCAAAAAAAGAAAGAAAAATATGCAAGTCTGTATTTTTTTTTATTGATGTTGCAGATAGTGACAGTTAATTTTTTGTGGCTTTCTATATTTTTTCTAATTATTAAAATTTTAGAAACATTATCACTACTCTTTATTTAATTACAACTAAAACTATGCTGCTATTAAACCGATAATGCACTCATAATGGATGTGCTTTCTTTTCTTTTTTGGTATCATTACGTGCACATAATAGTGGTTAAAAATTCTTTTTCCATTGTACAATAAATTGGGGTTAACTTTTTATAAGCCAGAAATTTATTTTCACAGCAAATTGAAAAAGTGTTATATTCATATTTCTATGGAAGAAAAACTGGTAGGTTTTGTATTTAACAAAAATTAAATATTTGAGGGTAAATACAAATCTGTATTTGAGAATAAATATTTGTAATAAAGTAAATGTTTGAAAGTAAAATACCCGTAAAGAGTTGGTACTTTAAATAAATAATACATATTTGCCTATAAACTACGCTTTTTAAAGTTTATTAATTGTTAATTATTTTGAAATACTTTGTCATTCTTTGGACATGTAGCACAAAGGACAAATCAGGTACAAAATCCTAATTTCACTCTCTAAAACAATGTTTTAATCGTTTGGACTGAATTTGTAAAGGATTAGTAACAAATGGAATGAGATCAGTGTAATTGGTCAAACCACAGGAGAGGTTAGTTTCTGAAATTATCCCTTTGAAGCAGAGCCACTAACACACATTTTTTGTGGGAGGCAAACCTCCCACCCCACCAAAGCCTCAAGGGCTCGGTGCTGGCCACCAGCCCAAGAGCTGGTGGTTTTGGCCTCTAGTATGAATATATGTGGAATGTTATTTTTTTTTTGAAATATTAACCCGTGTCAACATAGTAGTGTCATTGGAGTTGTGGCAACCCGTATTCGTTTATCGTCCGGACCATCCATGCCAAGTTGCTTTTCAATTTTAGCTGTTAATGTCCCGAAATTGCGGTTTGTGTTTTTAAATTCAAAATTTTGCATCTTTTCTAATCCAATTTCCCCCCTTGCTATAATGAAACGTTCGGAGACATTTAATTGCTTAGGACGCGCAGGTTGGCCACAATACTGTTTCCGTAGTCGTCCAAGTAAAACTGAAAAGGGTATGTATGTAAAGGCCAATGAAAACACGATATTTTACACGCGCCGACCGTCACTGTAACAGCTAAAATTTCCCAATTTGCAACCCTACTTAGAAGGTACAAGGGCATTGCACGCCCAACCTGGCCACAGCCGTCCAAAATGTCTAAGTATTCAAATTTCTGAGCGAAGAAAGACGCCTACGCACATACAAGGCCGCAACACTTAACGGCAAAGCTGTTCATAATCGCGGGTGGGGCGACAGGGATTTTGTGATAGGCTGCGCCGTCACAATATTCGTCCAAAATCCAACTCCAACAGCCGTGCGATGGGCAGGCTCCATCGCTACCGGCCTCCGCGTGATGAAGAACACTCGCAAGAACTGCTGGTTGATCGGAAAAGCCACATATCACACATTTTCCTTGCACAGGGGGTAAATGTTGCAGAATCAATGTCGACAATTACTTGTGCTTATTTTGCCCTAAGTCCTCATTTCGTTTATACATATATAAAAATGGCTGAATTGGTTCTACATTAATGCACAGGAAGTCTATTCAATTTATCCTAGAGGGTCGTCAGTCGAAATTATGGAGTGGTGGAAGAGGCTGCCTCGTAAGGTGGCCGCGAAAGTTGTTAGTGCTGGGTTTGGGGATTTTCTGAGCCACTTGCCCGTGGCCGATAGAGATAGGAAGTTGCCTGTCGCACTTGCGGAGCGATGGTGGGACTCAACAAACTCCTTCCATTTGCCTTTCGGAGAGATGACACTGACACCCTTGGACTTCACCTGTATAACCGGTGTTGCAGTGGGCGGCTTGCCCATTCCGTGGGATTACAATGTTAGGGAAAATGCCAATTACATCAAGGAGCAATTGGGTTGGGTGCCAGCTTTTGCTTCTGCCGGTGCCATCAGAGTTACCGATATATTGTCATTCTACAAAGACAAGGCGATTGACGAGAACGACGACGTCCAGCTGGCACATCTGACTAGAGCTTTCTTTCTATACATGCTTGGCCGCACTTTACTTAGCAACACGGCCGAAACAATTCACCTGTGCTGTCTGCCAGCGCTGGAGGACGTAGATCGTATAGGGGATTATAACTGGGGAGGGGCGGGGATGGCAACCTTGTACAGATTTATGTCCGCCGTCTCCCGACGCCTGACGAAAAGCCTAGGCGGCTACAGCTTCGTTTGGGAGGTAAGTCCAGATTTGCCTTCACTTTGTGTCAATTCGACATTTCCATGTTCCGTTACATAAACTTTTCTAGCAGTTAGTGTCCATCTCGAACGGTGGACATAATTTGTACGACCACGTGTAGGTGTGGGCTTACGAAATTCTTCAGTTAAGTCCGTATAAACTGAAACAGGACGAGAGGGACGTATTGCCCACAATGTGGCGATGGCGCTCGTGTAATAGAGCCAACCGACTATCACCGTCTACGGTCGAACATTTTCGCCGCGCAATTGACACCATTAACCCGGAAAACGTTAGTTCCCCTACTTAGAACATCCAATAGTTTCTACCGCCTAAGTGTTAACAGTTGTTATGAATTTGTTCCGCCTGTCGAACAAACCAATGTTACATCGCTTGTTAATTGTGTGTCATAGGTGAACTGGCTGCCCTTCCCTGCAATGGCATTGCCGAGTCGGTATCTAAAATCCAAGGAACTAACTGCAACGAGATTGCTTTTGGATGGCCCCATGGGAAGATTTTACTACCTGGGCGAGAGGGTTATTAGGCAGGTGTATGTGCAAAGCAACCTCCCCATCGGCCATCAGATATGTACAGCACTGATACAATTTCGGGAAACAGGCTACATGATGTGCTTCGTGGACTGCCCATTGCAGGCCTATACCCAGATCCCCCTCCATATGCTACGTATGACGAGTTTGTGCGCAGCAGGCTAATGAAACCAATGACTTCCTCCACGTTGGCACCCAGTGGGAAGGAGTGCGTAATTCATATATGTGACCAGTTGCCACTAAGTGAGGCCACAACACCGTCACTGAAACATCCAATTAATTACCCTCCCTGGTCTGTGTTGTGCATACAAATTGATGGATCACTGGAGCAAGAGGGCATTCACAGAGTTGGTGGCGATGTAATAGGGTTGCCTCTTCCATGTGCTGTTGGTGATGTGGTATGCCATTCTTCGCCCTGTACTTCACCCGCCAATAAATTTGCGCAATTTGTGTAAAATTAATACAGCCATCTGTGTTGTTTCCGCTTAGGTGCCTAGACACTGGTACGAGGACCTGCTTGTTCAGTGCATGGGCCTGAGAAAGAAAGTCTTAGAAAAAAGTGCAGAAATATTTCGTTTGGCATCCAATGTGTCGGACAACTCACAAGTGGTGGACCAAAGGCTACATCAAATACAGGTAATTTTGGAAAGTGCATTGAAGCTCCAAAAGGGGACAGCGAAACGCTGCCTTCGCGGTGAACTTGGTGGCCGGAAATCCTGTGTTTGTAAGCGTCCGAACACAAGTGCCGGGACGCAGACATTTACGGATGAGCTTGGTAGACCCAAAGCTCACGAATGTCAGGGAATTCATAATGCCAAAGACTGAGCACCCATGGCCCCAAACCGCAAACAAGGTTGTGTAGCCGGACGAATGAGTATGCAAACTTGTTGGTAGTGCCCACCAACAAAGCTAAGCTGTGAGCAATCGCCACGTGTGTTGCGTAATTCTGATACAATTTTAAACTTGAACACGGAAAATGTTAACAGTTGACAGATAATTCCCACAACTAATTTATAGTCCTGTTCTTATTTTTCGTCTGTCCCAGATTGTTCTTCACCTACAATTGAAGTTTGCAGTGAAATTAAATATTTACAACAAAACAATTTAAATGGAAGTTGTTGTTATTATAAATCTATCACATTTAATGCATTACATTTTTCGAACTTATTTATATCATGACAGAAAAGCCTTTTGTATGAATGCAACTCCAACACAAGAATATGAGTTCAAGTTTGTGCAAACTAGTTACGTGAAATATTGTACTCCATTGGAAATGTACAAATGGTGTAAAAAAATTTAATCGTTTTCAGCTCTGTTTCGTTACTTTGTGCACAACACACATTTCCCTTTTTCTTTCGCTTCAACAACTTCCTCAGCAGATTTCCGAGACTAAGCTCCTACTGCACATTTTTCCGAGAGTAAACCCCCTCAAAGAAATTATAAATATGTATCTATAATTACATAATATATATAAATACTAAATAACTAATATTTTACACAGTTATAACGTATATAAGATATTAAGTTAAATCATTTTGCAACCTTATATGCATAATAATAAACATATTTATTATTATATAAATTATTAATCTTACATACACATATATATTATAAGGGCTAATTTCAGAAACATCCCCTGAATTAGCTTGTGGAAAAATGGAAAAACGGATGATTTATGGAGAAAAGACATAAAGAACTGGTGTTTTAGTGCAGACCTGGAGTACTTTTTTTACCCGATACATAAGGAGGCTTTGAATTCACTGCGCTAGTTAACCAATTTTTCATATATAAACATTATTTACTAAAATTGAAATAGCGTATTTCAAAGTTGCGCTTCTATTTCGAAGTCAACTACTCTTAAACAGCTACTACTTAATTCATATAATGGAACAAACCCGTAAAGAACTGGTATATTATAACAAACAAATTTTTTTGTTTACTTTAAAATATTTCATTTATATTAAATAATTCAAAAAATGCTAGTTTTCCTTTCGTAAAGATGTCTCTGTAACGGCTTTTGAATTTTATTTGCAAATTTTTATGAAAATTAAATGATTTATAATAAAAGCTTCATACAAAATGTGGTACTTCATTCATGCAATACAGAAAAGCCATAAAGAGTTGGTACTTTATGGGATATTTCCTTTTTAAACTATTTTTTACATATATTACGTAGATAACCTACCATTTTTTTTTCAAAAGAAATTACTGTACCATTTTTTGAATGGCATTTCAAAAACATTTATAACTGAAACAGCACCCACAATAATGGCACAAAAAAGGTGCCTTACTCCCTCATCCAGCTTTACTTCATGTATTACTCTCACAGTTTGTGTTATTGTTGTTAGGCTTCATTATTCACTGTACATTCCCTTTTCTCCGACTAAACGGTAATAATAAACCCCAACATCAGTAATTAATCCCAACTTCATACCATATATTTGTAATTTTGGCCTTCATGATGTCAGCTAAGGGACCCAATAACTCAAAGGCAAGGGAGGTCAGTCAAATTTTGACAACTTCAGGGGGTGCCAGTGAAAGTGTCAGAAATCTCAGGGGAGGTTTCTTAAATTATCCCTAATAAATATATTACAAACCACATTGTAATTGATAGTTATTGGCTAATTAAATATATTAGTACAAATGTATTAGTAAAGTTACTCGAACTAATTAATAATTTCTATTAGTAAATATGTATAATTAGTAGTATAATTCATAATATTAATTATATTACATAAATTAATGTACATATATAATACATATAAGTAATAATACCATTGTTATTGGTGCACTGAAGAGACGCATAAGCATTGTGAGCAATGAAAATAGATGGGGAGAAACATAAGTTACTGTTCCTACACATTAATGGAACGATGGGCAAAAGAAAAGGCGTTGGGCCTTACGGTCGTTGGTTAGGATAGCAAGGCGAGGAACAAACAGCCCAATCGTAAAAGCAGTTTATAGCAGCAGCGTACGGCACCAGTCTACAAAAGCTGGGCAACTGAAGCTGATTCCCAAGTAGCCACTTCGGAAAACGTCTATCCCACGAAGAGATTTTGCGCAACATACGCTTCCACTTAATTTCGTATTTACAAAAACAGGAACAAGTTTGGCTCGTCTAATAAACAATTTGTCAACTACTTACTCTCCTATTAACCAGTGCAGTAGCGGTATTTGCTACAGCAGTGCTTACGACGCAACCTTGACAGTCATGCATCTGGTGATCCTTCTGTGCATGACCCCTTCGGTGGAACTACAATGACTTACCCATCTACACCTAGCAACCTTGAATACTCTTCACCCCACCGATACATAACAAAACACAATCCCTAAAGCCGGTGTTGCTCTGTAACCTGTCTGTCGTCACGGCTGCTACTTACATGCACAACCATACCATCTCTTTCAACCTCTGCATTTCACACCTAGACGAATATATAATAGGATTTACACACGCAACAGCAGTGAAATAAGAACAACAAAGCCATTTACCAACAGGTACTGCATCAGTACAATGACTGTTTACTACCTTTCAGTGGCTGTGGTGATAACAGCTTACAATGGCCCATGACACATTCAAACTTACATTATTTACACTTCAAGGGTAACGGAATCAAATTTTTTTAAACACTATACCCAGCTTTCCCCGCATTCACGAATACCTTGTAGCCTTCTCATGCTCAAGACAAATTAATGCGAAGGAAAGATACAAACCCTTCCCCTTCTACAATTTCATACTTGTTTCATGGAAAGACTACTCTTGCACCTCTACTCACCAAAACCTGCCTTATTTATTGCGTAACTGCAAACCGAAGCATCACAACAGTAGTGCCTCATCTTTCTCCTGGACTTCTTTGTTGGCCACTTGTGTCCCTTCCACCGCTACCGAATGGTTGTGGTACAGATGCTTGTCCTCTCCATTCGCCTGAGTCGCTCCAGCCCGTACCAATTTCAAATGATTTTTCCAGCGAGTCATCCAAACAGTTTTCCATATAATCATCATGAACTGCTGTGTTGTGCGAATTATTTTTGTATGGGCATGTTCGTTGGTTGTGGCCTGCCTGCAATCTTCAACCCATATATCACATGTCAAATCATTTGTGACTGCAAGTAATCACGTTAACTGAGCACAATGCTAACATTACACCACTTCAACTTTCTTGCATTGGCAATAACTTTGTATACTTTGTATGCACTTTTAATTATGTGTTTATTTACTACTGTTGTTAATAAGAACGAAAAATACCCGCTTCTTCATTATTACCTTCACTGTCCACTTCATATATTTTATCAATTAACTACTGTATAACTACGTATGCAATTCCGATAGTACCTGCAATGACCACACTTTCTTTTCTTCTTTGCTTCTGCATGCTTGTGATCACCTTTAGACCGGGAAACCCTGGGATCTAACAGCCCGAATGTTCTTCTACTTCTATCGTTCCTCACTTTTGAATCCATTGCAAATCCATCTCCCCCATATCCCCTATCAATCCACTTCTCCTTTAGGTCCACAGAATGCTTGTCAAACATCTGTTGCAGGTCATTAAACGCATCATCCATGTAGGAGGCATAGTAACACATAGTATTACAGCTGGACTTTAAAGTGCCATATCTGGCCATTTGTGTCAGCTGTTCGTCTGCAACAAATGCTTTCATTCCATTATTAGTACAGTGAACTCCCTTTGTCCACCGCTTCGAAATGCATGCTTCTGGGATCCTGTTCATTCCTTCTACCACCATCACGCGAAACATGTGAGCACAAGGAATCCCCTTTGACTCGAATTTCATGCAAGAGCAGATTAGCTTCTCCGTTGACCTATCATAATCCACCCTCCAACTTCTTTCGTGTCCACCATATTTCGAGTAATAATATGTACGACTCCCTCCATCCTCGCTCCAGCCCTCAGAAATTAGAAGTCCTTGCCTGTTCAAATGCTTCCTCACCATGAAGAACACATTCCTTGTAAACACCTCCGCTGCGCTCCCCTCTAATTCGGGCAGGATTGTGGTTAAGACTGGTTTTGTGTTTTCGCTTGTGTGAACTGCTTTGCTCTCAGTATGTCGAAGCCATGCTATTGCCAAATCAAAACTTCTAACGAATTCATATAGTCGCATTTTTTCATTCAAGTACTCATTCAAAAAAGCATTCATTTTCTCACACCTTTGAGTACTTCTCATACCTGCAAAAAAATGACCGCGTAAATAGGCCTCTGCCCATAACCTTCTCCTACGGTACAACTTCTTCACCCACTCATTCTCTACCACCCCACATTCATTAACCAACCTAGCCCACCGATCCTCAAACTCAAGAGTGCTACACTTTCTCGCCATCAGGTTATAGAACCTGTTATTAAACTCCTCGCAGCGAATATTACTCCGTGCATTTCTATGCAAGTGCCACGAACATAGCCTGTGACAAGCATCCGGGAGAAGATTCTTTATGGCTCTTCTCATTGCACTGTCCCCATCTGTCATCACTGCTACTGGCTTTCTACCTTTCATAGCCTCTACAAATGTACTTAGCACCCATTCATATGTTTCAATCCTCTCATCTGATAGCAGTGCACAGCCAAAAACAGTACTGTTCAAATGGTTGTTTACCCCTGCAAGTACAACTAGTGGCTTGCGGTATTTATTTGTTTTGTATGTTGTATCAAACACCAATACATCTCCAAATACACTGAAGTCCGCACGAGATTTAGAATCTGCCCAAAACAACCTTGCCAATTTTCCTTCGTTATCTACATGATATTTATAAAAGAACATGTCATCGGCATCCTTCTTCGCTGCCAAGAACCCAAGTGCCCCTTCTGCATCGCCATTAAAAATATCTTTTCTACGTTCCTCGTCCATTCGGTTATACAAATCCTTAATGCAAAATCCCACGTTACTATACCCTCCGGCTTTGATAACAAAATGTTTCATTATCTGGCATATTCTGGCCCCAACCAACTTTAGACTTTTTGCCTGCGCATATTCTGCATCGCTCACTTTTCTATGCGACCTAATGTGTTGCACACTTGCCTCTGATGCCAGCGGGTGATTGTGCTCCATAATGAAACGTGTCACCACATACTTTACCGATTCTATGTCATATTTCACGCGAAAGCAAGCCCCACACCCGGTTCTTGTGATTGGTTTTGCTTCTCTTTTCCGGTCTTCATAATTAAACCACTTTTCATTCCTATAACCTTCACAGCAACATACCCATTTTCTAAATCTTGAAATGCCATCTGCATCTCGTTTGGCATTACTTTTACGAATCCCAAATCCGCTTAGTTTCGCATACAAATTATAGAATTCCCCAGCTTCTTCTTCCGTGTCAAATGTTAATTTCATTACGTCATCCACGCCTATTGCGCCCACCAATTCATCTGCCTCCTCATCTTCGTGTCCTCCTATTGAACCACCGCTTTCTTCAATGAATGTGTCTCGGTCACACTCAGGTTCTTGGTTAAGGTCAAATGACCTTAACCTGCCGCAAACATCCAACCCCATTTATCCGTTCTCTGTTTCCTGCACCATGTCATGAGTTTTAAGCGCCCCATCCTGCCCCATAGTTACAACCCCTGTGTGGTTGTTCAATGTTTTTTCTAACCATGGTCGCTTAACATTTTTTTTTCAGCCTCCCCATATGCTTTCGTTTGTAACATAAATACTGCTCGTCTACTAATGGAACAAAACATATATACACGATCATTTCAGTTAACAAACCATACTTTACCTCACAACTTTCACAAAATGCAACCGATAAACATTAATCTAACATTCATATACACAGTTTTTATAAGTGTGGCTAATGCAATTATATCAACCTTTAGCATAAAATACCACTATCGACATGCATTTTCATTAACACCCACAAACTAAACCTCTACTGTGTGTTTCTTTAATTCTTTTCACATAAGCATTCGCAATGCAGTATGGGGGCCATTATCCATGTCCACACGGCCATCCAAATCACTCTGTTTTAAGATTTTAGTCCTGTTACAACGTCTTCTTCACGTCTTCACTCATTTCTGCTTAATTTCCTTTACACAATTTAATACAAATTAGAGGACCAACATTTCTTACGTACGTACACAAAGCTCGGTGCACAAACAAACTACGATAATATCCCGGTTTCGTTTCATCTTTGTTCGAAGACGCAGGGTCTTACACCCCGTATTTCGTATTCCTTATTCCTCTATCATTGCCTCTTACAAGAACTGTAGAAATCACCCTACTAGACGTACTTTACTCGTTATTCTAATCCATTTTTCAAAGTTATGGACAAAAGTACTCACCTTTGATTTCTCTGCTTCTGTTCCACGCCGCTGCAGTCTGTCACCACAGCTTCGGAAGGGCCTTCCTCAGATATATCTACCGTCACCGCCTGCGCCTGAATTTACACCAGTAGACACCACCTCTTTACCAAATTTTTGCCTTCCATTCCGACCTCGCCACCTGTCTTCAAACACACGCATCACCGCGGGCCCCAACATGGCTCTGTGTTTAGTACCTAATACGCTTCCTCTTCGGTGGCCCCACCATGGCTTTGTTTAGTACCGCTTACGCTTCGTCTTCGGTGTTTTATACAACAGAACCGACACCGGCGTGTTAATTTTTATGCTTTCCGATAAATTATTTTTTTTTCAAGGAAATTAGGTTCTCCTAACTGTCTGATGGACGAAAGTCGTAAAGAGCTGGTCGTTTATAAGACAACCGTTTTAACTAAATTTTATCCCATAACCCGACATTTGTATTTAAGGCACGTTGGGTACTCTGTCATTGTAATGGTTGAAAGGCACAAAGAGCTGGTCTTTTACTCACCAACGGGTTTAATTGCATTTTATCCGATAAATCAGTCTGTCTTTATGGCACCTTGGGTATTATGTTGTTGTAATGGAAAAAAGCCAAGGGGAGCTTAAACTTTTGAACTGAGACACACGTTTGAATATAATAATGGTCCTCAAAATGGATTTAATCTTTAGTTGTAGTCCAGGAAAGCCATAAAGAGTTGGCTCTTTATTCAAAAATGCATTTAAATATGATATTGTGCAATCGCTAACATTTGTATTCAACGAAAATGGGTTATTCCGTTGTTATTATGGACGAAAGAGTTGAAAATTGGGGTTGTTTTAATAAAGTTACGGGTTTATTTTTACTCCTTAGCCCATTATATTTATGTTAATTCCGTTTCACCCCAATGCATTTCCAACTTGTGCAGTACGCTACATTTCCAATGTCCAAACTGCGGTTATAGGTCATCACTTCCTTTTCTGGAATTATTCCCTTTCGGGTCCGTACTTGTCAGGTTGCAACGTGGAGGCTTCTTTGCCATATTATCTGCTTTCCACACGTATCTTCCAACTTTGTGAATGCACTACAGAAATTACCACAAAGTAGGGTCACAAAATCTGCCAACTGATGCAATTGCCGGCCATATGTTTTCGGTGAACATGGGATATGCAGGATCAATTGTTTTCTTATCTAGTGGTCAAAGCGCGGCAGACTAGGAGCTATTTTTTTAGGACTCTTCCTTTTTCTTCTTTAGGTAGCTTTAAAAAAGGGGAAGTCAAGAGAGACCAGGACTCTCGACTTAACCTTTGGAAGACTTGGTTTTGGAAAAAGTCAGCCGCCACAAGCAAGAGGAGACTTGCTTTTGTCTTGTTCTTTTATTATTTTCCATTGATTTTCATCACCTCAATGTGGAGGGACGGTGCATTCAACAATATTTCCGCAATTTTCTGAGATTTTTTCAACAGAGATAAATTAAATCTCTTTTTCTAGTCAAAAAATAATGAAGGACTTGGTTCAATTTAAATTGTGAGATCGAACTGATTTACTTTTTTCTATTATTTTCTAGTATTCATATATTTTCTGCCTTGTGTTCTTACGGTTGTTGTATTATTCAATTATTTTGGACCCAGATTTTAGATTAATTTAACAACCTAAAACCAATTAGAGTGATTAAATCCGTAATTATTTAATTATTCTAAATTAGTGGTAACTGGTATAATTAGATTTGTGTCAAGGAAATATACGGGCTAATTTGAAACAACCCTCGTAGCATGTTGTTTGATTAGAATAGGGTTTCTCTAATTCGTAAGGCAATTAGAAAATTGAACTCTACCATCGTACCTAGGGTTATTTCGTAATTAGGGTAATAACTAACGGTCGTACCTTGGCTATCGATAATTTAAGGAGAAATTGACTGTCATCACTTATTTGGCAGTTATAACTTGTTTATCAGTTTATAAGTGGAATTATTCTTGCATCGATGATCAATTAAGAGAACCATTTCCAAAGTTACTTCTTGGCTAAAGCTTGTCTAATATTGTTTGAGTCTTTATAATTTGCCATGCAATTTTTATCCATTTGTTATATTCCAAGACTAGTCGTAGTTTTAACTAACGATTTAAGTGAAGAAGTTGAACCAAAACGATGGATTTCAATGGGAACATTTGAAGCAATAGGATTCCAGTGAGACAAATGGTCCTCCCCAATTCATGCTTTGTTTTGTTTTTTTTTTTAAACCCTTTTCACTTTTATACTGGAATTTTTAATCTCGGTCCATTTTCTATATCGAAAGGTGCAGGTGTAATGTCATTTATCAAAATTTTAAGGTTTCTATCTAGTATTTAAACATGAATTTCAATCAGCAATGTATGACCATTGTTTGGTCGGATTGCATTACCTAACATGATATCTAAGAAACTAAATTCCTGCCTCCATACTAAAATATTGGGTGTATTAATTTTTCCATGGCTTTCAAATCTCCCTCTCAAACAAATTCATTAACTTTTCAGAGAAAGTTGAAGAATAAGAAGGGAACAAATGGACATGTGGATGGAAATAATGGGGGAGACAATCAATAAGCAAACAATGATGGAAACGTTTTTTTTTTTTTTTAAGGAAATGATGGAAACGTTCGTTGACATTTTGCTCTAATGCAGCTCCAATTAGGCTTGCAATCGTGCGGACTTTTAATTGGTTGGTCTTCGGTGTTTGCTGTAAGCTCCAGTTTTCTTGGATGGCTACTCCCAGTTTTAGTGATATCAAGCTTTGGCTCGCTTTTACCAATCTCTTGGTGATCTCCTCGGAACGTAGTTGACTAAAATTATACAGCCGTTTCATCAATAGGTACACATGTAAAACAATTGAATTTGAAGTTAATTGCTCGGAACGTAGTTGGACATATCTAGAAATCATCAAATTCTGGATTTTAACCCATGCATATTGTCACGATCCTGGTCCAAAGGTTAGTTCAAGTAATTTTTGAATCGAAATTCATTGGTTCAAAATGGTTAATCCAAATTACAAAGTAACCTATTGGACCCAAGTATTAAACCTTTCCTTTCCTCTTCCCACCGCCGATGTGGGATACTGCATTCTCCTCACCTTTGGAATTCAGACCGTCCACTTGATCTGCCGATGTGGGATACTACGTTCTCTCCACTTTCAGGATTCAAACTGTCCACTTGATCATGATATTTAATTCCGTAGGTTCTAGAGATATCCCCGCAGGTAGCCCTGTCCGACGAGCCTTACACAGCATTTAGTTTCTTACACTTCTTTACGTAGTCGAAACCAAAATCTGTTGATCCAAACTCACCCCGCACAAAGACCATGGGATATTCACTCTGATACCAACTAAATCCACACAAAGATCATGCGAGATTTGTTTTGATATCAACTATCACAACCCATATTCAAGGGTTAGCCCAAGTAATTTTTGGATCGAAATTCATCAGCCCAAAATGCTTAACTCAAATTATAAAGTAGCCATTGGACCCAGCTATTAAACCCTTTTTTTTCCTCTTCCCACCACTAATGTGGGATACTACACATATATTGCACAGAGTGACACTATATTGCATCTAGGGCATCTATGCCTTTTTAAAAAAATTATTTAGTCTGAAATAATAAATTTCCATGTTGAGTTTTAATATTTGACTTTATTGGAGATAATTTTTTATAAAAATTAGTTAAACAAATAAGTTCAGTGAATACAAATTATCTATTGTTGTATAAAATTGATATACATATCAATATCCCATTACACCACATCTATCTACTAAAGCAAGTTATTTAATATTATTAAGTTGATGATAATTTAGATGAAGGGATAAAAGTTTTTAGAGATTGCTTTTGATTGGTTAGTTAAAAGAGAAAACTTCTCCATAATTCTTTGCATTTAATTTTGTAAATAACCAGCATCGCCATTTCTTTCTTGAAGTAATTTGTTGATGGCGGTGCTATTGGAAAAGAGCTTCGTAGTGGGCTTGGTTTCCCGTCGTAAAATTTCGTAAAAACTGGTGATAGTTTACACTAAGTATAATATCCCATCTAGTGTTGCTTCACGGATGCTGCACGAGGTAGCCCAAGTGAATTGTTTTCGTAATTGACCACAAATTCTTACGACAAAAAGATTCAAATCGGACCTATCAAAAAAAATAAAAAAGATTCATGCTGGTCCAATTTCCCGTTTTTTATCTACCATCATATTTTTTTTTCTTTAAATTTCTTTAGTGTTAGGCATAGCGTCATCAAGGTTTCAATGAAAAGAAGAATCAATCCACTTCTTTCTCCAAAATAATCAAGTGTACTTTTGTTTTTGGTGAATTTATAAGGAAAAAAAAAAAACATTTAAGCACATTAGGGAAGTGATATTTATCGTTTGGTTACGTTTAATCAAAATGAGTTAATGGATATTATAAACTCATTCTAAGAGTTTTGTGATTAACTACTTTTCAGAAGGGAATAAATCTTTATTTATCCATGTGTCATATATATTTTATTAGAAATATAAAAGCTAAAAAAATATACTAGAAGAAATGAAGAGAGTGGAGAAAACATAAAAGAAAAATGAGTACGAAAAAGAAAAAAAGTGTAAAATCCATATTTGCATTTTAGCTGTCAAACGATCTATGGGTTTCAACAAGAACCCATTATCATTAGCTAATTAATCATAATTTTACTAATTGTGATGGATGAACTTTTACCAAACAACCACTTAGTAATGACTGGAAAAATTATTTCAGGAGTGCAATCGAAACACAATTCACCAATTGAGAAGCCATTGCAACTACGTAACAGCAAGGATAAATTTCACTGGTTTAGGGGAACTAGTACACGTTTTACTTGAAATTTGATGCCTTCAGAACATCTCCAGTATGCAAATCAAAATCAAATTGCATATGAGAGGGTATGTTTTAGATGGATTATTTCTTAAAACCACATAAAGTGTTTGTATTGTTTATTGTGGTATATCAGGCTCTCTGCTTCTCGAGAAGGAACGTAGGCGTTGGTAGCAAACTTAATGGAGACTTTAAATTCCTGTTCCCTCAGATAATTGAAGCAGAGTACTCAACATGGTTTCAGATAGTTCGCGAAACAAAAGGTTTGTCACTTAGTTTGCTTCCTAGTTCGAGTAATCTAAAAGGAATACATACATATGTTTTTCTTGAAAATAAGGAGTCCAAACTTTTAAGTTTCTGACCAAATTTGCCTTGTGAGAAGTCTCAACTTGGACAAAATTATGGAATCCTCATTCAATGATCAAGGATAGTCTATTTAGGAGAACAAGGACAAGAAATTTGGCTAGGATAAAAAGGAGGCTAGCACAAGAAAGAGAACTAGAAGAAATGGGGGAAAAAATGCTAGAGCAACCGTTGGAATCAAATTACCTAGGTTTTTATTACAACTAACCCCACAAGAGATTGCAGATGACCTTTTTGTTATGATTACATCTAGCCTTTTTAAAAAGTCAAAAAAGAGGACGAAGAATATCCAAAGAGAAGTTGCCGTAGAGAACAATTATCTCTTCAAACATGCTAGTAATATATCCTAAGAGAATAAAAAGTGGGAGTTCCTCCTATGAATAGTAACAGAGGTCCCCTATGGGCACATTTAGTGTGTGGGATTAATTGATAGTTTGCATTGTGTGGCTTAGGTGGAAAGAGTTGAAAGGTGCAAAAATTGCTTAATTGTGTTAGGCATATAGCAAGCGTGGTGGTGTGATTTTACTTTATTGCCCTGCTTTAGTGATGTTGTTGGTTTAGGTGCCTACTTTTCAAGCGATGCATAGAAAATTTGATGTCTCACGTGAGCGGCGCAAATATAGTGCTTTTTACACTAGCGCTTTACTCTTCATTTGATCATGAACTAGTTGTGATCAAATTGCTAAAATTTAGAGCATAAAAAGAAGTTAAGATTGTCCGTTCTCAAATCAATTGTACACTTGAGACATTGCTGAAGTCATAAGTTGCAATTTCCTCTATTCTACATTCCCACTTGCTCTATGCTAGCTTTGAAAAGTGTTGGTCAATTGCTTTGTTATTTATTAGCATTTTTTGTTTACTTTTGCACCATTTACTCAGTCTTTTCATTTGAGTGAGTGTTCATTGGTTTGTTGCCAATCGTGCTTTTTTTATTGCATGCATGGAGCTGTTTATTTGGGAAGTCTTTTCTTCATCTATTATAGTCAAGGATAATTGGCTACATTTTTATTTGGATTTGATCAATTTGGTGTAGTTGGTTTCTACATACTTATTTTCAGCTACTTGAGTTGCAATTTTCGTGTACGCATTGAGTCCCAAGTTAAATCATTGTGGAATAATGGTTCATTGTCTCAACTTAGAGAATTGCTGTTGATTGAGCTTTGCATATCTTTTATTGGCTCATCATCCTACACGACTCCTGAACAAATATCATCAACTGCACACACTCAGGCAAACAACCAACCAGTCCAACATCCGATTCTCAGCCTCATCAAAGTGCTACAACTGAGTCACTTGCCACCACAACTATGAAAGTGAATTTGGTCCCCTATTGACACTTGGACTAGGTGGACAATTATGAAAGTTTGTTTTTGATAATTTTAGGCATTTGTGGAATTTCAGCTAATTTGCTTATTTCGCATTCTCTGGCAAGTTTCACTGCTTTTTGACCAACTAATAAGTTTAAAAATGTTCACTAAATTCTCTACTTGGGCCAATTAATTGCTTTCTTTTTCTCAAGTTTTCATTCGTTGTCTTCTTCAGCATAACACAATTGGGTAGTGTTGTTTACAGCATTGATTTGGGGCTTCATATTCCTTGGTTTGAATTGCTAGTTTACAACCCAAACGTTCTCTTTCTCAGGCATCATGGTTTATTATCATTATCATTTTTTCTTTTTGTATTAGCGTTTTCTCAAAATCTCATGTTGGGCAATTAGTTAATTGTGAACGCATATACAATTCTTAGATTATCATCGCGTCAACTTTTAGCCAATTTTGTTTGTACCATTCAGCGGTGAAATTTCAATACTGCAAGTTAATTTTCTTGGATTATTGTCAGGCATGTTTTTCAATAATCTGCACATATTATAAAGCTGTACATCTACTCTTTTACAAGCTCTACCTATTATACATAAAATTCTGGAAGGCTTGAGGTCCCCCAATCAACTAATATGTGTGTGCGTAGCTACCACTTGGTGAATTTTTTTAACTTTTCCTAAGTGTCGTAACAAGATTTCTGGACAACAAACTAATTAGCTAAAAGTGACCCATGCCCCTCTTTCTGCTTTTATTTTTCAAGGGTAAAAACAATGATTCATGTCTAATGAGATGAGACAATGTCACGGCAGCCGCACGACGATGACTTCTCCTGATCGGCCCACTCCGCCCTCTTTCGGTCCCCTCAAAAACGTGTTATTCTCAATTTCGTTGCCCACCACATATTTAGCAGGTGCAGAAACATTGACGGGGAAGGATTGGGTTAGATGAGATGGTAAGATGGGAGAGATCGTAAGTAGGAACTCCTCAATTCAAGAATTTCCACTTAAAAAAAACTAACATTGGTGAACTAGGCGACTCTCTTTTTGGGATGACAGAGCGTTGTCATCCGTGTTACTATACCAAAGCCTATATGTATGATTATTAAGATCGCCCTATAGTGGTTAATATGACAAAGTTTAGGCTGTTAGGGAGTAACGATATCTTTACCTCTTTGCATGCTTAGGATTCCTAGTGACCATAAAAGATCTTCTGTTTCATTTCACTTGGTGTACTATTTTCTGTCCTAATATTTATTAAAATATTATATTTTCTTTATGAGTATCCCATTTTGACTTTTTTCTTGCCCCCCTTGAATTCCAATAGTTATTGGGTGGAGTACAAATATAACAAACTAAATAAAATATAAATAGAAAAACTAAAAAAGAAAATTCATAAAAAAATTCACTTTTTAGTTAAATTTTATTTTTTTTAGTTTGTTACTTTTTGTATTCTACTCTGTTAGTAGTGTTAGAATTTAAAGGGACAAGATAAAATTAAAATTGAATGTTCATAAAGGATATATGGTGATTTAATAGATATCGGAATAGGAAATGGTACAGAAAGTTGGACAGGAGATCCTTTATACTCTTGTGACAACTTAAATGCTCCAATAAAAACTGCATGCGAAAATAAAAAAAAAACTACTACAAATAGTAAACTATCTAATAAGGGATTAGCAATGATAATGTAATGAAAGGTGGAGATAGAAATGTGACGAGAAATGAGACAGAAAATCATTTTCTGTGAATGCAAACAAATATCGATGGAGCCCAAATAATCAATGACCTGCGCTTGTCATTTGTCCGCAATTTATGTTGTGACCGTTGTCCTGTCCATGACAGAGACCTATTTCAGGGAACTACGACGTTTCGCATCTTTTATAAACGTGTTTTGCACATTCAATAATTATAAAGTTATAAAAATTAGATTCTTGTATGAATATATTATCATACATTAATTCAAGATAAGTACTTTAAAATCTCCAATGTTTGAGGAGAGTAAACTACTTTAAAATCTCGAAATGCAAGCCTCGGTTTTAACTAGGTATAAATATTAAGAAAGAACTAGAGGAATGAATTGAAAAGTAAAATAGGAAAATATGTTGACTGGATCGGAACATTCTTACTGAATACTGTTCTCAGAAGAAAATAATATCCCAAATATCCCAAATAATATCTTACCGTACGTCATATGCGCAAATCACATGGTCACCCATTCCTCTTGATTGTCTTCTGCGCAAATCACATGGTCACCCATTGCGCACTGGACAACCAAAACGCCAGAAACCTCATTGAAGTCTTTACTCTTTCGGGACGGACAACGTTAATTGAAAACATTTGGTCATGTACGCCAACCCCTCACGGCTAACCTTTAAAATCACAATGCTTATAAATAGGGGGTGCAAACGAGCCGAGTCGAGTCGAGTTTTGGACTTATCGAGTCGAGCTTTAGTTAATTTCATGAAACTTGAACTCAAAATGTCAAACTCAAACTCGAACTCGAGCTCGACTCAAATTCGAATCGAGCTCGAGCTTAAAAATAATAATTATTATTTTATATTTTTTAAAAAATAAAAAATAATTATTTTATTTTTAAAAATAAATAAAATAATAATTTTTTAATAAATAATAAAATATTATGAATATATATTTAATTTTCATAGTTATTAAATCCGGTCCAGTCCGGCGGTCGAACTGGTCAAACAGGTGAACCGGCCATTGAACCGGGCCGGATTTTAAATTGGATCGGTTGAGCAAGGAGACTGTTGACTAGTCAACAACCCGGCGGTCTGACCGGGGTAAAATCGAAAATCCGGCCGGTTTTGTCAACGAACCGGGTCTTGTCGAAAAATTTTATTACTTTTGTTGGAATTCGAACCTTAAACCTCTATCCAACACTACAACATACTTACCACCAGGCTATCTCGAAATATGCTAACAAAATAGCTTTATTATAATATATAAATGTTTTTTCAATTCTATCTTTTTTTTTCTCTAAAACAAATATATTGGAATCTTTTAATAAAAATTTATTACCCTCCAAACTCTATAAGTTATAAAATGGATTTCAAAAATAACATATTACATAATTCATTTTAAAGACAAATATTATTTTTAATAATTTTTTACACCTAAAATTCATAAATAAGCTAGATAATTACACTAAATATAGATAAAACTTTACACTTGAAGTTTGGTGTATTACTAAATAACTTTATATTTGATTGATTCTTATATGAATTAATTATTTTATAACAAATTAAATTAAATGAGCTTTTGCTATGGCATTATTTATTACAATTTATATCATATATCTTATATAAAAAATTATGAAATATAATATTTAAATATATTTAGTGACCCATCGGTTCAACCACTCACCCACCGGTTAAACCAATAACCCGTTGACCCGCATCTTTCGCCGAATTCCCTCCCGGATTGGGTTTAATAACTATGGTAATTTTACTACTCCCTTTGTCCGATCAATTTGTCGTGCTTTGGGAATCCCACATTTTTTCAACAGTGCTCAGATTTCAAAAGGTAATGGGTTATGTTCCAAGAATGCCCTGGTTGAATTAGCTATGCAGCCTGACGTGTTGCTTCATTGATGGTAGGATAGAGTAGTGATAAGATTGTTGGACCCATACATATGATATATTTTCAAGCTCTTTTGGAGAAAGTGCAATGCACGAATCTGCTGGTTCTAACGTGACACTCACACACCATCACATGAAAATTCTCTATGTGAACTTTGGGGCCCACTAAAATATAAGAATCTTGTTGTAAGATTTAAGGGTATCAGTGGAAATCGGTGAAAGTTGTTATTACCATTATTGGTATGTAACACTAATTTTGAGACGGACTAAAAAGGAAAGTATGACACTTCTAATGAGGCGAAAAGAGTACTAAAATAAAAAATAAAAAAATATATATATATACAATCTCGTGAGCCAACAAATTTAATATTTTTGAATTTGAACTCGACTTGATTAGTTCGAACTCGACTCGAGTTCGATATTGACCGAACTCGTATTCGAGCCGCTCGCTATCGATCCGTGAGCAGCCCTACTTATAAATATGCACGCATTCCTCTACCATTTGGGTGGAAAAAACGAGTACCCTTCGCCAAGAGTCACTCCCGCAATCTCGGAGGTTAATAAGAGTCAAAGCCTTTTTCCAAAGAAAGAAAGATGGGGAGAACCCCATGTTGCGCTAAGGAAGGCTTAAAGAAAGGAGCTTGGACTCCTTCGGAAGATACAATGCTGATAGACTACATCAAGTCCCACGGCCAGGGAAAATGGAGAAGTCTTCCCAAACGAGCAGGTCAGTTTTATCAGTTTAAATTAATGCGTAATATGCTTAATAATCTGCACGCTTGATAAGGGTTTGTGGTAAAACTAAAAGCTTCATAATTCTGTCATGTCAAATTATAAACTGGGGAAAAAAAAAAAAAAAAAACCTAGGTCTCAAAAGATGCGGGAAGAGCTGCAGGCTTCGTTGGTTGAACTATCTGAGACCTGACATCAAGAGAGGAAACAAAACTGATGATGAAGAAGACCTCATAATCAGGCTACATAAGCTCCTTGGAAACAGGCCAGTCCACACTCACTCGTACTGTATTATTATTCAATCCTCATGCATGTTTTTCATTTTCACACTGTTGGTACGTTACTTTTTTTCTACGCACTACTCCATTTTTCTAGTTTGCAAATCTGCTGCTGAGTAGCTGATTTATGTCCTGCAGATGGTCCTTGATAGCTGGAAGGCTTCCGGGGAGAACAGACAATGAAATCAAGAACTTTTGGAACACCAACCTCGCCAAGAAAATTGGAGGCCCTCAACACTTAGCCGCCGAGCCGTCATCATCAACAACTAGGTCCAGAGCAGCCCCAGTACTGCAAAATCCGACAAGCACTCATCAGCCGTCAAATACAGAAAAACTAGAAGGATCCCCTACTCATGTGGTCCGCACGAAGGCTAGAAGGTTAACTAAAGGTTTCATCAACGTAGACTTACAAACTTCTTGTACACAACAACAACCCGGCATAATTATGGCACCGTCCGGGGCTGCAGCCAAAGACGACTTCAGCGAAGCTCGTACTACTGACAACGGCGAAAAAGTTGGCCCCGACCCTGCATCAGGTGCTTTTTCCGGAAAAGGAGGCTACTACTCTTCGGACTTCGTGATGGATTTTGAAATGGACGACGATTTCCTTTCTGATTTTCTCAACAAGGATTTCGTGGGATTTGAACAGGATTTTCCCCAAGTGCTCGCAAATGGTACCTGCGTTGAGACGAATGGTGAGGCCAATGATTTCTCTCCCAACTGCTGTCCAAAACCGCTTTCGCAGGTTGATCGGAATGATCATGGGGATCTTGGTTCCATGCCAACTCTTCTTGATACTGCTCTGGCCTGGCTTAACGAAGACCACTAAATTAAGCAGCTAGAAAGATAGCGTCTTCTTGTACCCGAGAACAACTGTGCTTGTATTATCTTTGTGATTATTAATAAAATGGACGTTGCAAGTAATTTTTGCGCGAGAAACAGGTTAATTTCCGAGGATGGTAAATTATTTACCAAATTTTGTTTGCTTGTGTCAACATTTTTTAACTATCCTTTTATCTCATATATATCAACAAAAATAAAATGCTACAATAATTTTTAAAAAAAATTATCTTAAATAATCTACTATTGAAACACACTTAATATTAGCACCCCTTAAAAATCTCACGCACTCTTTCGCTTCTTTTTCATTAGACGAAGTTTAAGAAGTGCTAATATCATTCTCCTAGTTTCCTGACAGGATTCAAGACGGCTGTATGCCTGATTGTCTTTTTCTTCTTGCTATTCCTCTTGTGCTGCGTCAGCTGTTTATTATTGGAACTTTTTGTTGCAAAAACTTTCATAAGATGCCAATTAAATGGGTCGGTGGCCAATCATGGTTCAAAGTCGCGGTCGCGGTTGTAGCCTAGACCGTTCCATATCGGTTTCGACATATCGGTCGCAATTTCAGTGAGACGCAAATTTTGAAACATTTAAAGATCAAGAAAAATTATAAAAAATTAACAAAAATAATAAAAAATTGAGTTGACTCGGGACAATTCAACCGTTTCTATCTGTCTCGGAGATGTCTCGGTCGAGTTCTCGATGATTCATTATTTCGAAATCATCTCGTTCCAATATCGTATCGAAGAGCTTCATTCCGATGACGAATCGGCCAAGTCCAAGATGACTCGGCCGAATCTTTGAACCATGTGGCCAATTAGTTGTTCAATTATGGTTGTTCAATTTCTCCTATTAGTTGTTCAATTATGTGGTCCTCACACCATGATCTTTTTTCTTTTTTTTTCTTTTATGTTTTTTTGAGACTGCAATTAGAAACTTTATCTAGCCAGGCGAGAAATGAACAAAAGTGTAATTAGTACATGGTTACAAACCCGTGGGAGACTTACAACTTGAGATTTTCTAATCACTCTCATCCCATAATTCAATTATGTTTACTCTAATTAAGTTTAGCAAGTCAACATATGAGTGAAGAAGATATATAAAGAAATAAGTGCAATTAAATATTTGATTCTTTCATGATTAAAAAGAATTTTTAATAGAATTTCACGACTAAAATGATGAACTTATTATTTGCTCAAATTATTAAAAACAAAGAAAAGTAATTTGAGAGAACTTTTACAACCTCATGTTTATATGAATACTACTTTGGCCTAAATTGAATTTGAATGGAAAGAGTATTAAAATTAATATAATATTTTAGGAAAGAATGACTATTTATACAATATAAATGTAATTTTTTTAAATTTAAATGGACTTGTATGAGTAATATGCTAAAATTGTGTAATATAGATTCATTAAAAAAATGAAAATTGTCAAAACTTTAGAATTACAAATAAATAATCAAGAATAATAATACTAGAGATAGAGTGAACATATAAAATCAAGAAAAGAAAAATTGTGCATTGATTGATAAAAGAATCAAGAAAGATAAATGTAAATATATATGAAAAAGGGAATTAATGGATTGAAATTTATAACAAAGAAGTATAGAAATATGTTAGTAATGGCAATAATTGATCAACATAACAGTATATGAAGTCGGGAATTAATAATTGAAATTTAATATAAATAAGAAAATATAGAATAATAGGAAAAAATGAAAGATTTTCCAAATTTTAGTAATAGTAATAAATTATCAATCTAATAATAGGAGCAGAGAATGTGGTTATAGAGAATTAAAATAGAAAAACTACTATTGACAAAAAAATAAATTAAGGCATCTATTATAAAACGTATATAATAGATTTAATTAATAGATTTTTGAAAGTTATTATAAATAAGGGAGCAAAAAAAGACTGTAATTTATTGGTATAAAAAGTAGATAAAGAATAAAATCCATCAAGAAAGATAAGCAAACGCATTTTTTGACATGGCAAAAAGATAAATTTTTAGTTGACAAAATACAACTAACTTAGCAACTTATTAGAATAGAAAGTGAACAGCGAATATATATATATATAACGTGGCAAACTTTATCCAAATTATTAATAGCAATAAATAATCAAACCAATATTAGAAATAAGTAACTTGATTGAAGATTATTAGAAAAGGAAAGATATGAGTTCATTGATGAAAAAATAATAAAGAATGTACAATTAATACAAATTTATATAAGGTCGGTCATTAGTAGATTTATTAAAATTGACTATAAATAAGAAATCATGTGATAAATGAAGTAAAAAAGTAAGGGAATTAATTACTACCAAAAATTAAAAAAAATAAAAAATATGAACATTTTTGACGTCCACGTAAAGAAAAGTTAGATAATCCACTTAATAGAATGCTACATTATCTAACTCAGCAACCTATTAAAGCCAGAACTGTACATTATTTTATTATATATATGATAACGCTCAAAAGAGGAAGAAATAACCTTGTCTAAAATTCAGAAGATGGTAATTGTATGGACAATGAATGGTAATGTAGCTGGCTTTGAGGTATTTATGACCTCTAAAATCTTTAATTCTCGGAGTAAGGAGGGCGCTACACGTTCTAGACAACATTTATTGCACCTAACGCCGTCGAACTGATCTGAACAACGAAACACCCAAACATTGTGGCACAGTTTGGATTGGGATTTTTTTGGGCGTTTGTTTTGTTATAGTACAAGTTTGCAATTTAGGAATTAAGTTTTTCAGCTACTTACATGCATAATTACGTGAGACTGCATGCCCATGTCAGTAGTCCCGAACTGATAATACCAATATTAATCTTTAAAGCCATAGTAGGAACTGATCTCAATGCTAAGGCATTTACATTTACAACGGATCTTCTGTCCTATTCCATATACAATTCCCTATCCCACTATTTAATGTATCACTATATATTCTTCATGAACATTTTCAATTTATTTTTATCCTTTTCCCTTAAGTTTTAACAACTACCAACAGTAGAATGTAAAATATAACACAATTCAAAAACACAATTTATGAATTTTTTAATTATTTTTTTGTTTTTCTGTTATATATACTTTTAATATGTTGTATTTTGTGCTCTACCCTATCAATATTTGGAACTTAAGAGGATAAAAAGGGAATTAAAATGGAATATTTATGAATGATGTGTGGCTATATAATAGATAGTGAGATATGTAATGGTATGGGAAGTAGGATAGAAGCATAATAGTTATTAGAACCCGTCTAGCAAAGAGACCAAGTGGTGGGTCACTAAAATAATGTTTATAAATACAAGATAGTAACTTTAGTATATCTAAAATATATAATAAAATGCTTTAATTAGCCATTAATTATTGTATTTATAAAGACATATAATGAACATAAAAGCATTAATACAAGATTTAATTTAATTTTATTCTACTTTTACAAAAATAAAATATGTAGTCAGATACGAAATGAAATTATTTCATTTAGTGTCAAGGAAATAGCATAATATTTATTTTTTTATTTTTTTAAAAAAATAAATTTCTAACCACTCAACTATTATAACAAAATAATAGCATTTTTAGTTTGAAACTTAAAAGGACTAATTGCATGATAAAAAATAAATAAATTTATTTAAAGGAATACATAGTTGTCAAATAAAATCTTAGCAAATGGCGAAGTGTTATGCACATTTAAAAGGAGGTCCAAAATTCATTATTGTAGAAACCATATATAAATTTTGATCCAAAAACGAATAACTGCATTCATTAAAGAAAAAAGGGAGGGAGAAAGAGAAAAGGGGGGGGGGGGGAGTTGGGAGTCAACCAAACATCAACGAGTTTCAAGTTGAACCGGGAGGTTAAATGATTTTGACTAAGTTTGACAAGGTTAAATACCCCCTGTCTGGTCATACTAGCGGTCCTTCTTTACCATTCGGTCAGCTGTGGTCCGCGGTCCAGCTTATTTTTTCCGGGTCATTCCTGACAAGACAAAATTAGTAGAGTCGTGCCCGTGATCGCTGGACCGAATTCACTATCCATCGATACAAGCATCTTTTGTGCAATTCATCCGCGATCACGAGCACGACTCTACTAATTTTGTCTTGTCAGGACTGACCCGGAAAAAATAAGCTAGACCGCGGACCACATGCTGCGGTGTACAAAATCCCCGTCGATAACTACCTGCCCTTCCGTTTCTGAAGCTTAGTTGAAAGAAAGCAACAGTAACTACAAAAACGACATCTCTGACGGGAACGGGACTGGTCGATTCTGATTAACAGTAGTGATATTCTTATTCCCGCTTAGGTGTTAGGTATTGCCAATGTTATACGGATTCGTCTATTGTAGGTAGTGTTTGCTGTATCTACCGCAGGTAAAGTCGCCTTGGTTAAGGTAGAAATCGACATGTAAGGCTGAGAAATGGTGGAAGGGGTTCAGTAGTCCAAAAGACTAGAAGAACTGGAGGCAAATGATGCCCGCGCGGATATGGGGGAACCACTGGTAAAGGGACTGGAAAAAAAAAGTGTGAAGAACGAAATGCAAACATGGAAGGAGAAACTGTATTACGGCAGTGGAGCGAGACTGTAAAGAAATGCATCAGTACTTAACTATTATAGATCACTATTGTTATCGTTACTGTTATAAAAGTACCATGAGTCTTGATACTTACAGTCTGATCCTTATTTCTAAATCGTAAAAAATATTGGTATTTGATATTAAAACAAAGTGCTCTAGGACAATGGAGTCTTTGTCATTTGTGCTTTATAGATTCTGTCCAAAAATAGAAAAAAAAAAAAAGATTAGTTTATCTTATCAATGAAATTTCATTTATAAAAAATGAACAATTAGACAGAAAAAAAAGTGTTTATGATGGATCATTTATACTCTATTATTAATAGAAATAACGCACAAAATAATATAAAGAGTTCAACTCCAATTACTATACGTCTCTTCATTTTTCAAAAAGGGTGCATTTAACTTAATATTAAGGAATTTGATCAAAATACTAACAAATTCAACTCACGTATCATGAAAAATAAATATGTAGTGCATGCAAACGATCTTTATACAGGCAATTAACTTTTGCTTAGCATGAAACTTCATGTCATCCAACTCCAAAAAAAAATTGTTCATACATCTAATTAAAATCATATTTCACATCTTGTTTGCTATGGCAAAAAATATATAATTAGAAGTATCAATATTGTACATACCATTCAAAATATTGATATTTTTGTCATATCCTTTCACGTTTGGTCAAATCAGTTTTTTTATTGTTGAAATTTATTGATTTCATTGAAAGTCCATCATGAGCTTTACTTTGCTTAAGAAAATGACATATTTGTGCTCTAAATGATTAATAATTTTGACATGGCTATTTGAGAAATGAATTAAATCAAATTTAGGGGGTCTAATGGAAGGGATATTAAGGGTCAAAAAATAGTATGACAAGTGCCCTAAAATATTAAAAATAAAATAAACAAGCACATTCAACCTAATTCCCATCTATATTTTGATATTATAGTTTATACCTTTACTTTATAAGTATTTATAAATTGTATTTGCTTCTCTTACACTTCAGATGTATATTCATTTTTCTTGCCTAAGAGCTTTATTTTGTGTAGAAAGACTTTAATATTATGATTTAAACATAACAATGTTACCAATACAACATCGGTAAAACATTTGAAAAGCCATAAAAGAAGTCCACAAAATGTTAGATATAAAAATTTAAATAAAATCCCCAAAGATATCTTACAAATCAGGGATACCACTGATTTCTTTGAATTTAAAATAATTATTTTAAGGACAATTGGCTAAAGAAAATAAAAATAAAAAAGGTGAAAATTAAGCAAATTTTTATTTATGATGTTAATAATAAAATTTTACAAAAAAGAATTAATGTTAGAAATATTATATTTATGATATTATAATCACATACAAAGTACATGACCTATTAGTAATACAATATAAGAAGGTGTTGAATTACAATTTGTTGGGGATTTCTATGTAATTTTCAGGAAGGAGTAACTTTTCAATAACAATTGAAGTAGTGATGAAGAAATGAAGTTAAGAATGTATGCTATATTTACTTGTAGGTGTTTAATAAGTTTGGAAGTGCGTGTAACAAAGTATAAATAATGAAGTGAAGAATTGATAAAAAAATCTACACAATATATAAAGCTAGAAAGGTGACAGTTGATGTAAATAATTTTGGTCATCTTTTGAACTTCCAACTTCACCTTTATAAATAAATAATTTTTAAAATTATCACTAATCATATTTTGCCTTTATAACTACACATAACCACCCTAATCTATCTACCAAATTATTATAACATTATAAAACAAAGTTCTTTAATAAAAAATTTGTATAAATTTGATTTATTTAAAAACAAAAGTTCATATAAAATTAATTCATTTTAATTATTTTTAACTTGCACACATATTAACTGTGCCCTCGACACTAATCTTTGTATATAGTAAAGCATAAGTAGGGATTTGGTGTTAACAAAAAGTGTCATTATTTGTTATTTCAAAAAAATCTCTTTAACATTTATCATTATTCATCCAAATCTTATCTGAAAAATCTTCCACTCCTATATAACTATCAGTACACTTAACTAATTCATCAATGAGCATTGCATCACTTTCTAAAAATCTCTCTAAGTAATTTTTTATTTTATATCCTTTTTACTATTTATTTTTTTCTAAAATATGGACACACATAATATGTGTTCCACCTCCAACCCACTCGTTTGTTTAGTTTTAGGACTTTCCTTCCGCCACGATCTTTGACTTTGAGCTAGCACTGCACGTGATTTCTTCTAGCCACCACAAAACGATCCTCTCTGGACATTGTCATTCGTGTCATGTCAACTATCCATTCTGAGAGAACTGACACATGGTCCCGGATGGTTCCCATCGTGGAGCGGTATGGACGAGGGGCCTGGACGGTTGTCAGAGACAATGGGACTGACAACTGTCCCAGGCAGTTCACCGACGAGGCCTTAAAAATTTGTGCGGTTGAGATCACGTCTTGTAATTCGATTTTCACGTCGTGTGGGATTCACAAAAATGTTATTCTATTATTACTCGCTGTTGTTCTATTGTTACATTTTGTACAAATGATGTTACACCATGTATAAATGATGTTACACCTTCCGGAGCGGTTGTTCTGACAACCGCTCCAACCCCCACGTCCGAGCGGCATTTGTTGTACGTCAATTTTGTGTCAGCTGGGTTGTACGAAGATTCCTGCTGAGTCTTACGAAGATTTCTTTCGCAAATATGTCATTTTTGATATAAAATGTCATTTTTGATAATAAGTCGTACGGCATATGTCATTTTTTATGTTTATTTAAAGTTTTACTGTAAAAGTTGTAAAAAAAGTTTTAAAGTATGTAAATTTTTAGATATTTTTAAATGTATAATTTAAAAATTTTGAGAAATTTTTTAAAATTATTTTAATTAAAGTTATTAAAAAACTTATAATAGGTAAATTTGATCAAAAACTTGTTTGCCAAACAAACAGACCCTTAGTTTGTTTACAAGATTCAGAAGTCCATGATCATTTTTAGAAAAAAATTTAATTAATATGAAATATATATTTAAAAAAGTATTACTTATTTCAAATTTTATTGATTTTGAATTCTTTTAATTTTTTCCTTTTTCTTATATTCTTTTCGCATGTTTGTTTCCTGATAAGAGATTTTTTTTTTTAGAAAAAATCTTTATTAAATCTTAGATGAATATGTAATAAATAAAATAAAATAAATATAAATTGTTTTTAAAAAAATTAAATGATAAATGGGGGGGGGGGAGAATGGGTATCCGTTAATCCGATCCTATCTCATCGGGTACTAGATAACCAAATACGTGTAAATATACAAGACGGATAAGGGTCAGAAAATAGCTGACCCATAAGACAAGTCTGATCAGTCAAATGGTGCATGGAGCAGGTACCCGACCTATACCCATCCCTACTTGTATTTTCAGCACAAGTGGGGATTTATAGCATATTTGATAATAGCAGCAACTTTTCAATAAGTTCTAAGCTTCGACCTCGACTTAGTGCAGGTCCTTTTGCTTCAAATAAAGAGAGATCTGACGATAGTGTAAAATTTCTTGAAGGAAAATGTAGGTTAACCTTCTTGCTTCGGAATATTACCTGCTTTTGTAACCAAATAAAAATAATAAAATAAGAAAACAGTGAATTTTAGTGCTGTACTTTGAGTTATTTCTTGTCACATTTGACGGTGGTTTCCATGCATCCACTTATTTAACACATGGGATCTTTAGCACTACTTTATGGTGTCAATTCAGTACCACTTCTGTATTTATGTTAAGTGCCCTATTTATTTAATTTGTTATGTACTATTTATTTAACTTTTTTCTATCCTCACGTGATAAATGAGATTGACACTGAATTTAGCATCAGATAATAGTACAAAGAATCACAACTGCTTATTTTAACTCATGTAAGTCCTGTTTGACAATGTTTGAAATTACTTGAACGAGAAGCGAAAGAAGGATGTCAAAATCTTGAGCCTAGTGGCAAATTCAAGATGCAAATTTTGAAAGGCAATTTCTTTTTATCCTTTACTTTTCTTATTTTGCATACCCCATGTGTTTGATTAATTTGAGGTGGATGAATTTTGGCTTTTACAAAGGCACAAAATGAAATTTCAATCTCATATCTTGGGGGTGGATACTCCGTCCATCTCTAAATCTGCGTTGCTTTACCGGACACCTGTATATGTGGACGTCCTCTAATTCCATGTGTGCATTATCTAGCATCGAGTTTTTCTGTAGAAATTATTTTTAAGTGCCGGAAAATATCAAGAGATCAACTCTAAAGCTGCCAACTTGTCAAAGTCAATTCTCTTCATGCTTTTTTTTTTTTTATCGGAGCGATGAGATTTAAGAAGTGGAAGGGGTTAGGAGAATTAAAATCCAGGATATATATCTAATTATTTGAATCTTAACCTTAGCCATCAATTCTCTTCATGTATTAATGAACTTGGCAAGCTAATGTTGGGCCATTGAAGAATAGTCATAAAGTTTGGGTTGCAACTTTTACGAGTTTTGTAGAAAATTTTGCCGTATACCTCAAAGTCAATGTAAAGTAATTTTGAGAACTTTTCTAAGGGGGACGGGAAGGAGGGGCAAATAGCTAAATATATAAAAGAGTTTAAACAATTCTCAAAATTTTAAGAGCAGAATGTTAAAATAAGTGCAACGTTGACTTTATCTTGATCATTTATGATGAGACATGATTGTTGAATTCACTTTATTGTTATAAGATTGTTTACATGCATGGAATACTGACGTAGTTGGCTTATCAAGACAATAGACATTACTAAGCACAGTAGGATATCTGACAAGAGAAAATGGACAAATTGCCAAAGTCCATTTTCACTGCATGAACGTGGGAGATTTTGACTGTTGAAGATTTGAACCCGTCTTGATTTTACTAGATTTTCAGGAAGCTAGCACTTAATGTGACGAGAAAAATTGGTGTTGCATGCTCTGTTTTTAAATTCGGACCGGACCGGCCGATCGAATCGAGAACCGGCCAAGTATCCGGTCCGAGCTAATTCTAAAAATCGGAAGTTTTAAAACTCGGTCAAACCAGGTCAAAATTCGGGTTTGACCGGATTTGACCCGATTTGACCGGAAAAATAAGAACCGAGAATTTCCCCCATGCATCTCACTCAAGGAAAGGAAAGAGAGGGACCCACTCCTCTTGGCTCCATATGCTCAGCCAATATCCGAAAACAACACGCGATTTTTGTAGTGGCACATGCATGCACAGTTGATTACTGTTGCAGTGCTTCTACATCCCTGGCCACAACTCGCTCGCACGTCTTCATACAACATCCACATCTTCTTGCTCCACCCTCTCCATGCATGTATATAGACTCTTTTTTTTTTACTTTTTTTTTAAAGATCAAAATATTTTTAATATTATGTTTTGACCTCTAGGTTATTAAAAATTATTAATATATCTCAAATATTTTATACTTTATAAATATTATCTTAAAATTTGGTGTTATTTTTTAATTAAGTCCATAATTTTAATTTTAAACTTGTTAATACTCATTAAATAATATAAATTGCTACTTGATTGTTCTAATTTTTTTGTATTTTCTTGTTAAATATATTTGAAACATCAAATACATATAAATATATATTTATTAATATTAACATGTTATTAGGTATTTTACATATAATATTTTAATTTTTAAATAATTTTTATTTATGACATCATCCGATTCAACCCCGATCGAACCCGGTTGAACCCATTGACCTCTGACCCCTGAGCTCGACCGAGTCGATACTCGGTCCGGTTCTGAAAACATAGGTTGCATGTTGAGCACCTTGCCAGTATAAATAACGGCCCATTTCATCAGTTGAAGTGCACCAGAGTTCGAGAGAAAACGATAGCAAACAAACCAGCTCAGTTGTTAAGTGAGTGTTTGATAAGTCATAACTGTTATGTTTTTATATCCCTTTATCACTATGATTTTATACATATTTTATCTTTTAAAGTGTTATTTAAGATATGTTTTATGGTTAGATAGATTAAAAAACACTCGGAATGAAAATGATACAAAAGGAGTTCAATTTGGAAGGAAAATACTAAATTCACTAAGGCAGCAGCTAATGAGCGCTATAATGGGGGCAAACATAAGGCCCGTTCGAGTTTGAACCTGATTTCATTCAAATTGACAAGTTAAATGATGATGGGCGCCCATCTTACAACCCGATATAAGACCTGTTGGCACGAAAAATCCCCGTGCACACAACGGAAGCAATTCTAAGACATATAAAAAAATATGTGGGAAGAGAAGGAGAACAAACACTCAATAATTTATTTAATTCAAAACAAAAATTAAGTCGTAGCCTTTCGCTCACGACAACTCACAAATCTCAACTATGAGATTTTCTCTCAAGTCTAATCTCTAGACACAACTCAACTCTCCACTTCACTTCTCTTCACCTAATAACCTACTAGACTAGTAGTATTTGTAGGTTCTAAAACTTCCTAAAATAAATATAATTGTAAACCAAAACTTATTTGGAAATTGACTTGAGATTTCCTAATCTAATATGGAAACTAAACAAATAAGATACCAAAAGGAATTAGGAAACTAAATACTAAAATAGCTTGGTTTAATTTCCTTCATTGCCTCCCTTAAACCAAGCTCTTGATGTTGTTATCTCCAATGCCATCCCTAGCTTGAATCTCCATGAAAAATTCAGTTGATGTATAGATGATATGGAATTCCAACTTGTAATTGATCTCTAATTTCATCTTTACGCACGATGATGGACGAAACTTGTAATTCTCAAACAATTTCTTCTCTTGATCGCTCTTGTAAAAAAATTCAAATATATCCACCAATTCTTTATTAGATACTCCACAATTCAATTCATCCATATCACCAATAAAGTCTCCAAAGATCAGAAAATCATAATTTTTACCAATAAGGTTTTCAACATCACCATATTTTTCCTTTAGTTTTTCAGCACTAACAACTGCATCAACTTTTGCAGTATCACAACCTTCAATTAATTTGTCCATCTCACAATTGATTTCAACCAATCTCATCACTTGATTTTTCTCTTCAAAAGATTCATCAACCTCAGTAAAGTCAACAATTTCTCTATCATCATGATCTTCAATCACATCTTTAATTTGATCAATGATTTCACTTTCTTTCTCAACCACTTGTGAAATTTCTTCTTCAATCACAATTTCTTCATTTTCATGTGTATCCACAATTGTTACAATTTCTTCTTTCTTTGTCTCATAAAAAACTTCTTTTTCTTCTTCCTCGTCACAAATTTCTTCTTCACCATGACCATAGGAATTTGTTAAAATTTTCCAAGCCTCCTTCGCTGTCTTTACATGTATGAAATTTTTGGCTACATGTAACTGGATTTGGGTATGGAGATAGTATAATGCCTTATAGTTCAACTGTCTATTCCTTTCAAATTTTTCAACTGCATCCCTTGATAATTCTGTGCCTTCTATAGGTTCCATGAACCCCTTTTGGATAATATTCAAAACTCTAATATTTTTGAAAAAATTCTTCATTATCGACCTCCAAATCTCAAAATCGTTTTTACTATCAAAGATAAATACACCACAATGTGGTAAATAATGCGGATCCATATTTTAATTTCACAAACAAGCTCCAAGCCCCAATTTTGCAAACAAGCCCCAAGATCAAAGCCTAGAGCTCTGATACCACTTTGTTGGCACGAAGAATCCCCGTGCACACAGCGGAAGCAATTCTAACACATATAAAAAATATGTGGGAAGAGGAGCAGAACAAACACTCAATAATTTATTTAACTCAAAACAAATATTAAGTCGTAGCCTTTTGCTCACGACAACTCACAAATCTTAACTATGAGATTTTCTCTCAAGTCTAATCTCTAGACTCAACTCAACTCTCCACTTTACTTCTCTTCACCTAATAACCTACTAGACTAGTAGTATTTATAGGTTCTAAAACTTCCTAAAATAAATATAATTGTAAACCAAAACTTATTTGGAAATTGACTTGAGATTTCCTAATATAATATGGAAACTAAACAAATAAGATACCAAAAGGAATTAGGAAACTAAATACTAAAATAGTTTGGTTTAATTTCCTTCAAGACCCGGCATTATCTTGATGCACGTTTTCTTAGTTTTAACGCATCTATCCAATTACAACTTAAAAACCCTATCTCCTAACACTATAAATAGGAGATTTTGGTCGATTCTAGGGGAGTCGGGGAGGGAGAACGGCCTGTGGCCGCTATTTTCTCATATCCTATATTCTTAGAAGTAGATTAGAATAAGTAGACCTAGAGTTTGGCCATGAACAACTCTGTTTCTCTCTTAAAGGCAGTATCTAGCTAGTTTTCTATTCAAGCCAAGGGTTGAACTATTTATTCCAACGATTATGAAACCAGATTTGATTTTTTTCAATCTTTAATTTGCTATCTGTGATTTCTTGATTTTATTCTACATTGATACATATATGGTAGAGTAAGTGGCCAATTATTCTCTCTACATGTATTTTTCGTGCCAAAATACTAATCTTAATCTGTAATTGTCTTATATTAGTATTTTGATGTGGCAAATAAGGCTAACAATTGATTGTCTCCTTTTGTGAACCCTTAGGAGGAATCATGGTGTTGATTAAATAACTGCGTGTGTCACGGGTTATTGTCATTTTTAGCTGATTCTTAGTTCTTATGCTATTATTAGAGTAATTGGGATTGCGTCAATACCTAAATTGTCTGATAACAAGAATACAATTTGAGTGCATCATTCTAATTGTTGAATTCAGAGAATCCGTGAATTATTACTGGCGTCCTAGGTAACTTAAGTCAAATAGTTGATTAAAGATTGAATCTTTAGAAGTTGATGATTAATCAGAATAAAGATCTTCATGTCCTTGGTTTGACTCATTATTTATTAATTTTATCTTCTATTTTTATTATTATTGTTTTAGTTTTGGCGGTAGTTTTAGTTATCTCAATTTACTATTTACTATTTTAAAAAAGGAAATCGAAATTTTTAACTATTTCCTATGGGTTCGACCTGAACTCCCACTACTACGGGTTTTGGATTTGTAGTATTTAATTTTTGACACTCGTGACAAGTGATCAATGTTTGAGCAGGTATCTCAAGAATGAGACTCTGATAAAATTAAAGCAGATATTCTCAAGAGTAAGACTCAATTTAGTAGTTTCTGGTATAAGTTTATTTTGTGAGAGTTGTTATTGTATACACTTTTGAGTGTAACAAAATTCATTGTTTGCCTCCATTATTAGTAAAATTAATTCATTAATTTTGTATTAGAGCTCACCACAATCCAGCAAAGAAAACATGAATTTCTTGAAAAGACTTTTAATTGGCTGGTCTTTGAAGCTTAAGTGGACCGAAACTTGTGTTACTCGGTCCCCCTGCTAAGGTCCAGTTTGCTTGGACCGTTACTCTTGGTTTTGGTTCTGTAGGCTTCGGCTTGCTTTTACCACAAATCGAACCGTTTAGAGAATGCAGAGTTGCCTCCAATGAGCTTGATAACTGAGATAGCCGAGGAGTTGAGAATGGCAACTAGGTAAAGTTGCTTAATTGTGAATGTTATCAAGGACGACACACGGTCAGAGTTTGGTATTTTTTTTTCGTAAGATGGATAGATATAGATACTTGTTGTCGATATTGAGGAGTTTTGATGAAGAATGATGACGTTTGGAAGCTGTCTAGCTAAGAAATTGGCACGAGGAATCTCTTGGTAGGAACCCGTTGTCTGGGGAGGAAGAGGAGATTGTGCTGCTGCTGAATAGTCTAAGGGTACATTTGGATCAAGAGATTTGGTGAAAGATTTGAAATTCTCTTAAATTCTTCTAATTGTCTAATTATTTAATTAGAGGTATTCAAATTTATGAATAATTAATTATTATAGTTTTTAAAATACACTTTGATAATTGATGAATCACAAATTGAGATGCTTCTTAAGTAATTCAAACAACTAAAACTATTTGGATGAATTTTAGGGATGGTTAGAGTTTTTTTTTTTTAAAGGCAATTGCATGCCAAAAAAAAACCTCTTTGTTTAAATTTTATTTTGCTATGTTGTAAAATCTTCTTGATACGAATTTATATTGAGGTTTCATATTGCTTTCTCTCCTTTTTTCCATTTTTTTTGTACATCGTCTGATCCTACATTTCTTAATTTGGTGTCACCTCTTTTAAAGTTTCATTTTTTACTGTTTTTAAAAAAGATACAACTCCATATCCCTTTCCTTTTATTTTTGTAATTTGTACCTATTGTTCTTTCTTGAGATAATTTGATGATGGCAGAGCCATTGAAGAAAAGGGAAGTTTATTCTGAGTATGTATCCCTATTAGTGTTACTTCGCGGATTTCGCACGGTGTGCTCTTGTCAAAATTTCAAGTTTTAAGGAGAAAAAAGATTCATGTGGTCCACTTTCTAGTATCATATTTATAATATTTATATTTTTTCGTAATCCTTTGGTGTTTGACATAATGTCACCACATTTTAAAATAAAAGAAACATTGATCTACTTTTCGCTCCAAAATAATCAGGTATTCTTTGTTTATGGTAAATTAGTGAGAATAACATTTAGCAAAGACCTTAAGAAAATAATGTCTCAAATATTATAAATAATTGCAATCCAAGTTAGCCTTTGCTCAAAATGCTAGTGGTGACAAATTAAGTATACTTTTTAAATTTAACTCTTTTTTTGAAACCTTCCACCTTTCATGCATCCTTCCTACCCCCAACTGCCAGTAAAGGATTCAACTCCTTTCATCTTTTAAAACCTTTTTTTTTGGGGTTCATCTTTTAAAACTTGTTTCAACCAATTAGTTTAGCCATTTTTTCCAACTTAAAAAGCCCTTGTTCGAACACATATCCTACAAGGCAAAAAAGTTAACAAAATGTAACTATGATCCCATTCGTGTGATGCTTCCTTTTCTCCTGATTTACAGATAATTTTCAATTTGAGACTTAAATTTTTAATATTATTTGCAAAATCCAAAAGTAAATGGAGTACTTTGTAGAATTCCAAAATCAAGAACACAAAAATCGCACTACTACTCTTCCCAACAAAATTATAAAGAAAGAAAAAGTGATTTTTTTTTTGGGTAGGGAAAAAGTGATTGTTTGTAAAGAGGGTATACACCTATCCGTCAGATGGCAAGTGTTCCTATCCGTTAGGATATTGTTGAGTTTGTTTTTGTATCCAACATCGGAAGATTACAAAGAAATCTCTTATTGTTGCTATTATAAATATAGTGGATTTAAATGAGTTTAAGTATACTAAAAGCACCAATCCAAGTGCCGTATGCATCAACTTAAGAGAGTTTTGGAGGGCTCATGCCCCAGTACGAACCGAGTTTTGGTAAGGCATCAAACCAAAAGAGTAAGTTATGGGTCATTGGGCCATTAAACATTTTGTGCTATTTAGATTATTTCCTAGGATTTTATATTTTCTCTTTTGTACTCTCTCTTTCTTTTATTGTAAATGTACTACCTCTTCGCTCATGGACGGGTTTATTGGACCAAACCACGTAAAATTCTATTTCTCTCTGTTTGATTTATTTATTCTGTTATTGTCATTATTTAGTTGCCAAGAATTCCATTATTCTCATTTGTCAATTTCCAGGAACCAAATCTAACAAATTGGTATCAGAATCAGGTTTCTGGATTTCAGGTTTTGGGTTGTTGATGACAATAACAAACTATCAATATCAATTTTGGGTGTTACAGAGTAAAGAAAAAAATTTCCCATTGGAATTCAGTTGAATTTTGAAGAAGTGATATTTGACGCGTTGGAATTCGTTGATTGTTTTGTGAAGAAGGTGAAGCAAGATTACTATGTTCGTGATTTTTTAGCCCGTTGGGATCTGTTGAACGTTTTTGTGAGTTTTGGCCCGTTGGGACATGTTGAGCCTTTTTTGCATTTGGGTTCATTGGTGGCTCTTTGAGGTCTGTTGGAGTTTTTGTGATTCGTTGTGATCCATTGGTACTTTTATGAAGAAAGTAGAGCTTATTTACTATTTGTCTACTATTTATTGATATTAGAGACACGCCAAGACGGAGATTTGTTGAGTTTGTCTTTATATCCACATCAAAAGTTTACAAAGAAATTTATCCTTTTGGTTATTATAAATATAGTGGATTTAAGTGAATTTAAGTATGCTAACAGCACCAATCCAAGTGCCGTATGTACTAATTCAAGAGAGTTTTGGGGGATCCACACCCCAGTTTGAGAAGAGTTTTGATTAGGTATCAAACCAAAAGAGCAAGTTATGAACCTTTAGATCATTAAGCATTTTGTGCTATTTAGATTCTTTTATGTTATCAATTTTACATGCCTTTTGGGTTTAGAAATTATTTTCTAGAATTTTATACTTTCTCTTTTTGTTATAGTAAATGTATTACCCCTGCCCGTTGACGTAGGTCAATTGGACTGAACCACGTAAAATTCTGTTTCTCTCTGTTTGATTTATTTGTTCTATTATTGAGTTGCCAAAAAGCTTGTTATTCTCATTTTGCCAATTTCCTAAGACAAGACCTAACATATATTACCATAATTTTCATGTGGAGCTTAAAGAGTTGGTTACCTATGTGATACTAAATTTTATGAAACTCTTTTAAATTACTTATTAACTTGATTTTCAGGTAAAATTATGATATTTAGAGCATAGTACTCTGCAAATCTGCATATAGTACATGTTCAGTTCGGTATCCTTGTTTATACGAATTTATTTAATTATCAACAGGTTTTACATTTGTAGAAACTAGCTATACTTGAAAATTTCAACTTTAACCCCTAAAATGTCACCTCTTTTTTATTTTATTTTTTTACTTTTTAAAAAAGAAATTACTCCATAAACTTTTCCTTTTAGCTCTGTAATTCATTAAGGGTCTACATCATTCTTTTTTTTTTTTGAGATAATTTGATGATGGCGGAGCAATTGAAGAAAAAATTGGTGGTAGGATCGACCTTGGCTTTGAAAAAGAGATCAATTTGATAAGAGTTGAGGAAGTTTATTCGGAGTATATATTCTATTAGTGTTCTTTCACGAATGTCGCACGTTATGCCTATATTAAAGTTGTTTTCCATGACTAATGACAAAAGTTTGTTATTATTGATATATTTCTTCTAGTCTAAATTTCATGTTATATTGTTTTAAGTAGAAAAAAGACTCACGTGGTCCACTATCGAATATCATATCTATGATATTTTCTTTTTTCTTCTTTTAGTTCTTTGGAGCTGGCATAGCATCACCTTATTTTCAAAGAAAATAATCATTGATCCACTTCTCTCTCCAAAATAATCCAGTGTTCTTTGTTTTTGACAAAAGTATAAGAAAAACGTTTACTAAAGACTTACAAAAAATAATATCCCAACACTGAAAATAATCGCATATTTGTTGACAAGTATGTATTTCTTTATGACAAATGTCTATTTCTCCTATTGGTTGCTTTTTTTTTTTGGTGGGGGGGGGGGAACATTTCTATGAACAAATGAAATTGGCATGGAAGATAGAAAGGAGACTCTATTCTTTGTAAAATATATTAAGAAAGTAGTTGATTCATATGTAACGTTTGATTCTTCTTGAGGGCTTGCTTTAAATTGCCAAGGAATATTATGATTCTTAGTCAGGGAAAGCCTTGCTAAGTAGACAAATAACAATACGCAGTACTATAAACTAATATTTTGGAATTTTATATTCAAAATGACATTTCGAAAAGTACATATATGAAGTCACCTGGATAATGTTAAATAAGTTGTTATAGAATAAATCTATATCGATTTACATAGTATGTCATAATAATGTTCTTGTTAAAAATCTTTGCTCACGTTTGATTTTTCTTGTATTTCATTTTTTGGTCCATCCTCTCTTCCTAATTTCGTTGGTGTGACCTATTTCAGGCTTCACTAATTTCTTTTTTCGGTTTTCAAAAGCAAATTACCTCATACTACACTTTCCTTTTTTATTATTACTTTTTTTTTTTTTTGCAATTCAGTTATAACACTATTGTTTTTTTTTTTTGGTGAAATTTTATGATGTTGCCAGCATTCGGGCGGGAACCACAAATCCACCGGTCACTGAAGAGGTTGCCAAGTACCTTTAGCAGGCAACAATTAATGTGCAGGTCTTCAGGGGAAGCTCAAAGCTACCGTTTGTGTGGATTCCATTCCTTTTTTTTTTTTTACATTTGCACTTACTTCTAATCCTAATCTAGTCTATACTAGGGGGTGTTGGGTCACGGCGAATCGATGGGGACTAAACCACCATCGGACCATACGAGTGCACAACATCCACATGAATCTTAAGCAAACTTACATTAAGAACTTTTTGATGGGAGACAAGATTTGAACCCTTAACCTCACTAGTAAGTAAAATCATGAACTCCCACTATCATCAAATAAAGGATTATCTAATATTACATCTATAAAAAGACGCTTTAGAGCACTTAAAATGCATCTACTCTATCATGTGAATGTGTACATTCACATAGTCGTGAAGCAAATACGTGAAGAATTGAGTGAAACAGTGAACAATTGAGTGATCTGCCAAACAGAACAAGAACAGTGAACAAAGACATGGAACCATGGAAGGACTATGGTCCCTCCAAGTGTTCCAGGAACCTACAATTCCTTAATTCAGTAATTTCTATATTATACAGCTCTTCTTCTGCTTAATGGAATTTAGTTTCATGGTTTTTCTTTGTAATTTTTGGATGCATAGTTTATATTACAGAAACTAATTTAAAATTTGATTAAAATTATTGTTTTCTTTGTCTTCCATATTGCCTCTATACATACGTATATCGCATACAAATAGCGTCTTCAAGCATTTGTTGAGCAACTATTGACAGAACTTCATAATTTTGAGAGAAAGAAAATGAACTTCAAAACTTTGTTTATAATGAGCCCTCAACTATCATTACAAAATGCTTTCATATATTTTTGTTGGTTCATCACTACAACAAAAATGACCTTTCTTGACATGCCTATAAGGACACTTGCTGGTTTGTGCCATTATAGTAAACATATCATGACACTTATTAATAAATTCAATAATATGTACTATAATTTTTTTATTTTATCATGATATACAAATAATAATGTGCCTTTAAGCTACCTATGATGACACTCTGGAAACTGTGAGATGAACCAAAAAAAAAAATCGAAAAAATACAGAAAACAACATCGTTTTATTTTGGCTCCAAAACACTTGCTGAAGTACTGTGAAATTTCATTTTGCCGGCAAAAGGACTTGGTGAAAATTTTCTTCTTCTCATCTCTCTCACCTCTCAGCATACAAGCTATCTCGGCCAGTCCAGAATGTTGGTAGCAATCGAAGCTATCTCCGCAAACAACCATCTTCATCTTTTCTAACCTCAACTTTAAATCCCTCGGCTAAGACATCTGGAAGGACAGGCAGGAAGTAAAAGCTGAAGAACGGAGCTCTACATTGGGAAAGCGGGAAGATACTTCAGGTGCGCATATCTTGTTCCAAAATTGAAGTGGTAAACACAATGAAGCTGTTGCCCATAACCTGTTCGATAAAATGTCAATTCCCCCCTGTTTTTCATTTCTTTCTGTGAATCTCTTTTAATGTTAATATATGAAACTTAGTTGTAATTGAAGCTCTGTTTAGACTATGAATAGAAATCGACTTGGAAGCTCTTTGATGAAGATCAAAATAGCAATGGGGTGACTGGAATGACCTTTTTGCAAGACAAGTGCAAAAGTTTAAGAAATAGGTTGATGAAAATTAATATTTAAAGACTTAATTAATGGACTTCTTGTTGAACTGCACATTGGTCATAGATGACATAGCACCCTTACTAATTTGGCCAAAATGTGGTATACCCAGCTAGCAAAACTAAAGTTTGAAAGATGGATTGAAGGAAATACTCGAAAGATTGAATCAAGAAGAAACTTTTGGAGAAGAATGAAACTTTGGATGCTTTGGAAAGGTAGGGAAAGAGAGGGATTTACAGGGGAAAAGGAGGTGAAGGAGTGCAACTACCCCAACGAACTTTTAATTGTGATGGCGCGTAGGCATTGAATTTGCCAGACAAGAAAATAGCAGGATTTCGTGTAAAACTGTATTGTATTTTTTAGTCTTTTTTCTTTTTTTTCTTCCCCTATCCATTTTCTTGTCGAACTTCCACCCCTCCCAGTTCAGGATGACATAGCACCCTTACGGGTTCTGTTTTTTTTCTCAATTTAGTCCTATTTCTAGATCAATTAGCTGAATAGTCATAGCAACTTAAAAGAATCCTGGGACCAAAAAAAGATTATGAGTATAAAATAAAAAGCTAGATAGATTCTCTTCTTTCTTTCACATTTCACTGTCTCTCTGTGGTGAATGCTTTTTCTTCATAAATATCTGCTGGTCTAACCGTGTCATAAACCTGTGCTTTTTCTATCAATCATTTTTTCCAATTACCTATGCCGTAAGTTGCATGCCTTTCTAAAGAGAGGACTTATAAAATTAATCACTACACACCAGAGATGTATCTATACTTTGATGGAAATTTAGTAAGATTCTTGAATTTCACCTTTAGTCTTCATGCTCATGTGTTTGTTTAACCTTTGACATTTCAGATTGAAATTAGGAATTTTGCGAAGACGCGAGTGTAGGAGTTGGTACGAAGGGCTTTGTTCTGGTATTAGGTAAATAAAATTTCTATCCGCTTGCTTGCAAATTCTGTTTTTACAGATTGTTGAGAAATTTTGCATTTTGTTGATTTTCTTTATTTGCTGGGCTGCTTTATTTAGTAGACTGTAAATTCTTGAACTTGAAATTAGGGACTTGTAAGCCATGGCCTGAGTTTAAAAAATCAGGGCGCTTCTTATTCTCAATGATTTTATGGGATTTGTCTAGTTTTCTAAGTACTAATGTGTAGTTGTTGTTTTCATGCTCTTGGAAGCTTGTTGGAGGACATTTATTTATATTCAACGTATGGATAAAAGATGGATGGATTTTCCAAGAACAAGTGAAAAGTACAAGACAGGACTTCAAATGTTTCTAAACTTTGCATTTTCTAGATCAAGTTGTGACGGAAAGATTTTGTGTCCTTGCAAAGATTGCGGCATGGGTGTTTGTGTGACAAAAATGGAAGCATATGATCATTTGAAAGTGGTAGGATTTATCAAGGGTTATAATAATTGGATAGCACATGGAGAACTTTCAAACTACAATGAAGCCACATCTAATTCTGAAAATACATCAATTGGGGTTTCAAATGGGACTAATGACATGCAAGACTTGGTCCATGATGTATTTGGGATACCACATGGAACAAATGAATTGAATAGAAAAGGGGACATTCTTGTTTCAGAGGCTGAAAAATTTTACAAATTGATTGATGATTCTCAACAGGATTTGTACAGTGGTTGCAAAAATTTCTCGAAATTGTCTTTCATTATTTGTTTGCTTCACCTAAAATGCCTGGGTAAGATGAGTAACAAGATTTTTAATATGCTTGTTGAGCTGTTGAGAGAAGCATTTCCGGAGGCCATGACTAATTTGCCGTCTTCTTACTATGAGGCTGAGAAATTGATGAATACATTGGGGTTGGGTTATGAAAAGATCGATGCATGTCCTAATGATTGTTCTCTTTATTGGGTAGTGCAGAAAAAAGAACTTCATGCGAAACATGTAACTAGCTTAGGTGGGTTGCTTCAGAAAATGATCCAATTGGGAAAAAAAGGAAAATTCCTCAAAAAGTGTCGTGGCATTTTCCCTTAAAACCTAGATTACAAAGACTATTTATGTCTTTTAAAATTGCATCTCAAATGAGATGGCATGAGGAAAAACGTACAAAAGATGGTTGTATGAGACATCCAGCTGATTCTCCAGCTTGGCAAACTTTTGACCATCTACATCCAGAATTTGCTAAGGATTGTCGAAATGTTAGATTGGGGTTGGCATTTGACGGGTTTAATCCATTCAACAACATGAGTTCTACACACAGTACTTGGCATGTAGTTTTAATACCATATAACTTACCTCCGTGGATGTGTATAAAGCAACCGTACTTCATGTTGTCTTTGTTAATACCCGGACCATCCTCTCCTGAGAATAATATTGATGTTTATTTACAGCCTCTAGTGCAAGAACTAACCGAATTATGGGATTTTGGCATTCAAACTTATGATGCATCCCAAAAAGAAAATTTTCAACTGCATGTGGCTCTGTTGTGGACCATTAGTGATTTCCCTGGATATGCAATGTTATCTGGCTAGAGCACTAAAGGTGAATATGCTTGTCCTGTTTGTCACAAGTTCACTCATGCACGACGATTGACTCATAGTTTCAAATATTGCTACATGGGTCATCGGAGATTCTTAGATAGTAAGCATAAATTTAGAAAGCAAGCCCAATTCTTTGATGGCACCGAAGAACATGGAAAGCGACCACCTTTGCAAACCGGGGATATGATTGTGAGTGAATTGGGAGACTTGCAAATTAAATTTGGAAAACTTGTGAAAGGTAATCCGAAGCTGCCTTTCAATTGGAAAAAGAGGAGTATTTTCTTTGACTTGCCATATTGGAAAGATAATGTCTTAAGACACAATCTTGACTTCATGCACATTGAGAAGAATGTTTGTGAAAATATTTGGGGGACATTGCTGGACACCGAGGATAAAACAAAGGATCATTATAATTCCCGCCGTGATTTGAGAGAAATGGGAATAAGAAAAGAGCTGCATCCCATTGAGACAGAACCTGGAAAGGTGTACTTACCTCCATCTTCCTTTGCAATGGATAAAAAACAGAAAACTATGTTTTGCAATGTGCTAAAAAAGGTGAAAGTTCCAGATGGTTATGCAGCTAATGTCTCAAGATGCGTTCGAGTAAAACCACCAAGAATTTAAGGGCTTAAAAGTCATGATAATCATATCCTAATGCAGCAATTGATGCCTACAGCTTTGAGAAAGACTTTGCCAAAATCAGTGCGCTATCATTTGATTCGATTGAGTAGATACTTCAGGCAGCTTTGTTCTAAAGTTATTTGTCCTCAAAATGCGGTTCGTTTGGAAAGTGAAATTGCCGTCATACTTTGCGATCTTGAGAAATGCTTCCCACCAACCTTCTTCGATGTCATGGTGCATTTAGTTGTTCATTTGGCAACTGAAGTGAAATTAGGTGGGCCGGTGTATTATCGTTGGATGTATCCTATAGAGAGGTACTGCTTGTAATTCTCATTATGCCTTAAATGTTTATTCCTTTTTTGCTTTCTTTGATTTGTGGAACTAATTAGAGAGGTTGGAATGATGATACTTTAGGTACTTAGGAACATTAAAATCTTATGTTTGAAATAAAAGTAGGCCTGAAAGTTCGATTGCTCAAGGCTACTTGGTAGAAGAATGCATTAACTTTTGCTCATTGTATCTTGCGGACTATGTTGAGACAAAATTCAATCGTCCAAGCAGAAATGAAGAAGTACATAAGGAAATTGAAGATGGTTTAGATATATTCTCTGAATCAGGACATCCTTTGGGGAGGGGCAATCCAACAGTCTTTGATGCTCATATCTTGAGTAAAGCACATCAGTATATTTTATTTAATTGTGATACTGTCACACCTTACATAGAGTAAGTTCAACTACAACTTGATGCATTGAAATTTTATTGTAGAATTCAATGTATGATTACAATTTTGACTCATGTACTTCTAGGCAGCATCGTAGATTGATAGAAGAAGGACATCCTCAAATTCCACAGCATCTAAAAGAGCGCTTGCACAGTGAAAATTTTGCGTGTTGGTTTGCTGAACATGTAAGTAAAATTCTGAATATTAAGTACAATTTGAATTGTAGGACTTCAAATATAGTTTCATCTTCTTTTATTTATTTATTTATTTATTTTTTAACAAATTGACAAGTTAGAACTTCCTCAAAATGTTTCGGTGTTGAGAGAGTTGAGGTTCCTTGCTAAAGGTCCAGATGTTGTTGGAATCCAACATGACATGTATGTTGTTAATGGATTTCGGTTTCACACCAAAGAAGTTGAGAAGAAAAGAAAAACGCAGAATAGTGGTGTTACAGTCAATGCAACAACATCCAGTTTTGCAAGTATAAGGGATCAAAATCCAGTTTTGAGTGAACTAGTTTACTTCGGCGTCTTGAAAAATATGATTGAATTAATTTACGGAGGTCGTCGGGTGGTGTTATTTGAATGTGATTGGATATCAAATGGTTCGAGAATGAAACAAGATGCTGATGGGTTTACTTTAGTCAATTTTGCAAACGTGAGGCCTCATGTTGAGCCATTTATACTCGCTTCACAAGCATCACAGGTTTTTTATGTGGAAGATCCAACTGATAAGGATTGGCAAGTGGTTATCTCTACCACTGCAAGAGCTGGATATAACATGGGCACAACCATGGATGTTGAGATATATTTGCAAAGTGATGTTGGCAATCCTGTTGTTGAGAATGAAAATGAGGAAATTAGTTGGGTTCGTGAGAATGGACTTGGGATTGAAGTTGATTTGTCCCAATATAATCTGATTTAGAATCTTTTATAGCTTTGAAGCTTACTGGCCCTATTCTTCTCTGTTTCAATTGCTAGGCCTAGGCTTTATTTCCTTTTGTCGATGGGTTTTGCATTTTTTTTTTGTATTTTACTAATATGACCGACATTCTTAGTTTTGAAGGCATTTACAAAGCTTTGAGTTTAGTGTTCTCGGTGTCATGTTAAGCCTTCTGACAGATGTGATAAAAGACTTGGTGCTATTAGTTAAAACTAATGTATTAATTTGCCTCTTTAAGGCCTTTCTTCATTGATACTCCCATGGTCCAGTTTTTGGATTTCTAGTCTTGGTTAGTAATCGTCAGTCTTATTCATAAAAATGGTATTGGAATGATTTTTCTTTTAATGGCATGACAACAATTGGCAATCGAGGCTATGATTTGGGGAGAACAATTGGCAACGTACGGAATGTGCAAATCATTTCAGACCAAACATAAAACTATCCAACTTTCCAAGGAACCCATTACTCATTTTAAGAGTCCAATGGGCTGGATAAATACTGGTAATTATTTTATAAGCAATTCCATTAATTGTAAGCTGTAATATTACATTTGTGAATCATTATATTATGGCCAATTGTTTTTCCCAATAACCCGAGGTGTAATTTTTGATCAATAGAAATATTTTGAAACTTTAATCTATAAATTTCTTAAATAATTTTTTAATACCATGAAAAAATTATTTTTTAAACCAATAACAATACAAAAAGTTAATTCCGATAGAGCTTTCTAGTCCAACTGATCTTTGATCGAATTTAATCGGTTTAGTCACAATTTTAGATTATCCTTCAAAGTGAAAAGGTGACACGATCGAACCGATCAAGCACGATCGAATCGATCAAACCGATCATACTATATGTTTATGTTCAATCAATGCGTTGTAAGTGTAAGTCTAAGGTTAATCATTGAAAAGTTCAATATTAAGATCTTGTAAGTGATAGTAAGCTTCTAATTAACACAAAGTTCAATGGCAATTGCTTTGGAATTGAAAACATTCAATATATATACATATGTGTTTATGTTCAATCAATGCGTTGTAAGTGTAAGCATAAGGTTAATCATTGAAAAGTTCAATAGTAAGATCTTGTAAGTTATAGTAAGCTTCTAATTAACACAAAGTTCAATGGCAATTGTTTTGGAATTGAAAACATTGAATATATATATGTATATGTTTATGTTCAATCAATGCGTTGTAAGTGTAAGCCTAAGGTTAATCATTGAAAAGTTCAATAGTAAGATCTTGTAAGTGATAGGAAGTTTCTAATTAACACAAAGTTCAATGGCAATTGCTTTGGAATTGAAAACATTGAATATATATATATATTCAATGTTTATGTTCAATCAATTCTAATCCCAATGTTTGTCAATGGAAACTTCATGTATTCACAAGTTAATTTTCTTGTTTCATAAACTAATTCGATCCTTTCAATGGCTTGTTAGACTACAAGCCGTACATAATTGCTAGCAGCATAAAATAAATTGAGTAAGCGAAAACATTTTGATTAAAAGAATGTTTTTTGTTAGCTTCTCAAAATTTTTAATTATTTTTATATTTTAAGTTGTTATATTACATTGTATATAGCTTTAACAAAATTTTATTTGTTATATAGCTGTAACAAATTTTTTGATTGTTATATTATATTGTATATAGCTCTTGTAAAATTTTTATTTGTTACATTTTTAGTTGTTATATAGTTTTAACAAAATTTTTAGTTGTTATATTATATTGTATATAGCTTTAACAAGATTTTTAGCCTTTATATTTTTAGTTGTTATATTATATTGTATATAGCTTTAACCAAATTTTTAGTTGTTATATAGCTTTAACAAAATTTTGCCCAAACACACAAAAATTGCTATTAGTAGCGCGACAAATTGAAAAATTCAAGAGGCTTGACTAATTTACTTTGGCGTCATTAGTACCGCCTTTATTTCAGATATCTTCTCCCTCTCTTGTTGTCCTTTGCCTTTGTCCTCTCTCTCTGTTTCAAGCTCGCACCACCAATTTGAGTCAATTGCTGTCCATGAACTCGCACCCATTTGGGTAACTTGGTTGTCGCACCAGGCAAATCCCTAATTCGGCTGTTGTGTTGGCTTGGTGGCAAGAAATCAGAAATTAGGGCTTCAAAACTTGGGTGGTGGGTGGAGGGTGGAGTTCAGATCTTGAAGCTTGGGGAAACCGAGAAGTTAGAGATTCAAGCCATAGTTTGAGGTAATTTCAGTATTTTGTGTCTAATTTTGCATTGCATGGTAGACATGTTCTTGCATTGCATGGTAGATTTAGTTTTTAGGCTATTCGATTCCCATCTCTGACAAGCATCTTCTCCGTTTCTGAGAAGCACATTTCTAGGTAGAGTGTTTGCTTTGGGGGGTGGTGGTGGTGTGAAAAGCTTTGGGGGGTGGTGGCGGTGTGAAAAGCACGTTTCTGAGAAGTACATTTCTAGGTGAGCCTGGTCGAATGGAGACTGCTACTGTGAACTGAATGTACAATTTCAACCATCTGTTTTTGGTGATGGGTTCTCGTTTTCAGTCTTTCACCGTGATACTCTTCGTCTCCTTCCTGTTCTACGCCTTTGTATTGTTTGTATTGTTACAATTGTATTGGATAAAGTGTTTGCGCATTTACTGTTAAGTGTCAACCCTTAACTGTGGATGTGGCTATGGAAACAAAAAAAGAAGTAATTTGGTTTGGAAGCGTCAATGCTACGTAAAGCTTGAGCTCTTGTTTAGATGAGACACTATCTTAGAACAATAGAATTAGTGATCTTGATAAATGCAGAACCATGTCAGAATCTGGAAATAAAAGTATTCAGTAGAGCTTCATAACCGACCCGATTGCCACCCCTAAACATACAACACCAAGAGTTGTATTTGTTGGTAGAATACATTATCCTTTGCAATTTTTGGTTATCACATGGCCAAGTATATTTCGTTAATTCAAGACAATCATTTATTAGTTTGCTCCATTACTGAAGTTAAAATTACGTGGACTCTTCTACTTGCGATCTCATTGAGCATAAGCATACCAACTTTTGATCATAGGCATCATTCTCAGAACAATATGGAAAAAGTTTCCTGTCTAGCGGTAGTATATTCTGCATATCTTTCATGCTGAAAGGATGTAGATCAAAGCATTTCCCATGTATATTCTTGCAGTCACTTAAGCATGTAGCTTTCATTTCATTTCCAATTAGTTGCTGCACTGAATCGTATATTCCCCATTTGTTTCTCTGTTCTGTTGACAGCTCCATAGTCTTCCCCTGGTTTATTCTTGAAGTATGCCATTTGTTACTTGTCATGCCAGTTTATTGTTTAAGTAGTACTTCTTTATAATAGCATTTGTAAGTTAAAGAAACTATAGGTAGAGTGTTTGCTTCAATAAATTTTAAACATTTACATTTGTCCCTTTCTTCACTCAAATATTATGCAAGTATGGCCCGTAGAGGTCGAAAATGTAAGCGCGCTGCAAATGGATTGAAAGATGAACCAATTGAGCAACCTCCCTCATGTCATGAAACAAGGCAGCAACCTCCACTTGGAACAAGCCATGAAAATGTAATTGAACAAGTGCAAGGAGAAGCTGCTCGGGCATCTCAATTTGCAATTCAGAATTCTACATTGGGAATAATACATGAATCAGGTGACCAAGTTACTCAACAAGCTGATAGAGGTTCCAAGTCGCATGAGCAGTGCCAGAACTCTCCAATTCAACAATCTCCACTTGGAACAAGGCATGAAGCAACTGAAGAAAATCCAAATCAGGACTCTCGAGGTCCACATTCCAGTGACACCACCTTCATGTCATGCAACTCGGACAATGCAGGTATTACTAACTGTTTTGAACCAATTCCAGAAGTGCATTTTGTTATGTTCATAACTTGCACATTTTTCTTATTTTATACAGGAAAAGAAACTACAAATGATTCAAATGAAGTACATCAGAAAACCCGAGGCCCTACATTTATGAAAGAAATTTGGGATCGGCCTAAGGAACTTTCACGGATTGAGATTAAACTCGATGACAATGGGATCCCAATAAGTGAGAAAACCTCTTTCTCTGAATTCTTGGGCAGTTTGGCTAGGAATGGTATATATTGTCCAGTAGATGTTGAAACATGGCTTAAGATGCCAAGGAAACTTAAAATGGACATGTTAGAAGTGATAAAGGTAATGGTAGCTTTTGTATTATGTATGCTTTGTACAAAAATTACTGTGAAGTTCTGTTGATTTTCTTGTTGTTAACTACGTTTCAGGAAAGGTTTGCTTTGCCTATGGAACTGGAAGCTTGGACCTTAAGATCTATTGGCAAAAAATGGAGAAGTTGGAAGGCAGATTTAAAGGCTAACTATTTTGATCCTGCCGTGCCAAATGCTGAAGCTCGGTTTCAAAAGGACATAAGGGTACGGGAAGAGCAATGGATCAAACTTTGGGCTTATTGGAAAAGTGAAGAAGCAAAGGTACAAATCAGCTACAACATTCTTCATAAAGTTGTGTTTATTCAATGCTGTAATCTTGCTTTTGATTTTGAAATTTAGAAACTAAATGAGAGGAACAAGAAAGCTAGAGGGGAGAAGAAAATGAACCACACAACCGGAAAAAAATCATTTGCTCATCTTCGGAACCACTTGGTGATACCTCATCAACTTTTTAGTTGCTAATTTTTTTTGCTCGTACATGTTTCATTATGTTAGCTTGTTCTTTAATTATATGCTAAATGCTAAAACTATAATTAAAACGATTCAATTTCTTATAGATCCAGTTGGTCGTGATGATATATTTGCCCAGGTGGTTGGGCAAGACAAACATGGTCATGTTCGCTTGTTTAGTGACGGTATGAATCCAACGGACTTATGGGAAGACATTCCTAGTCGTAACACATGCTACCGTATAAGTGTTCAACAACAGTCAACATTGGTCCGTTTGGAGGAAAGGCTTCAGCGACAAGATGATGAAATAGCCAGCTTGAAGAAAATGGTTTTAGTTCAACATGGAAGGGGCTTTCCAATTGACAGCCCGAGACATCCTTCATCATCATCTAACAATGTGTCAAGCCATGCTCCATTGCGAGCCACGCGACCTATTCGAGTAAGTATTTACAACTTCTAAACTTTTGCATTTGTAATCTGGAATTTGGCATGAGTTTGATTCTTGTACTTATTGGATGTTTGCTAGGTAGGGAATATGGTTTCACTAAAAAGTTTGTTTGACCCAACAAAAATCGTGGCAAAGGGATATTTACGGAGTCTGAATCCATTGGATGAGGTCAGGGGACAAGCTCTTGGGCCAAACTGGTGTGAAATACAGATACAAGTTGCAATGACTCCACGTGAGCAATTGATTAGACCATATGGTTTACAACAAACGATTCAAGATGCACTTGGTGCACCAGTTGCTTGGCCTTGTCATTTGGTGAGATATGCACTTAAATACATTGCGGATTTTCTGGAATTTTAGTTCTAGTTATGATGATCTAATGATCCCCTTGGTCTTTGTGCACAGGTGGAACCAGCTGAAGAATGATGGGGACTTCGTGGTTATGCCTGAGGACTCTCAACAAAATGGAAAGTTTGGAAGCTACTTCTACTTCTTTCAACTTATTAGGGATGAGAGTCTTTTATTTTGTGCTTCCTGACGGGTATTTTACATACGTGCAAGCTAAAAAATACCGAATTACACCCGTTCACTGCAAGTATACAGATCAACTAGTAGTTTAGGGTATATATCGGGTCGATCCCACAGGGAAGAGTGAACAATTACCGGTATTACTAAAACTTCTCTATTATTTAGACTATCAATGAATTATAACAAAATTTATCCTACTGAAATTATATAAAATAACAAATGAAAGCTCCTTAGGTTGTGGTATCCCTAACTACTCATGCAAGTGCTATATTTGGATCATTAATTACTACATCTAGGCTAGTTATGGTGTAATTTCCTTATGCATTTGAATCCTACTTTCGTAGTGAATCAATTATACTTATAACTAATCCATACCTATTCTCATGGTTATGAAATTAGCTACAAGTTCATTTTTTCAGTGAAATTACATGAAATGAATCACTAAAAACCACATAGGTGCACCTCTACTTTCGTGAGTGTACTCCCTATGTTTAGCACTTCTTGAACTAGTGTTAAATCTCAATTTTCATTGCAGAAATAACACCTTAGATAATCACAATTAATGGTACCAGATTAATCATGATTTAAAGAGCTAAAGTGCTAAATAACTTGCTCAAATCATAGCAGTTAAATAGCCAAATGATAAACACTAACAATCATAGAAAGTTCAACCAAACCCAAGGCATAAACTTTAGAAACACATAATAGACATAAATTCCAGAACTTGCATATTAACTAAATTTGGAATCAAGTACAAAAGATAAAGAGTTGGAAAGGAATGTAACCCATGTCACTTGAGCTCATCACCTTGCCTTTTTCATCTCCATCTTAATCCTAGTCTAGCAATATACAAGAATGGATGAACTACACTAGCTAAACTATCCTACACAAAGGAAATGGAAGAACTACATTTCTGCACTCTTCAAGCTTCTCCCCGTATGATTCCTCCCTCCTCATAGACCTCAAATGTCTCTACATATAAGCTGATGAAAAGTCCTTCCCTTACCAGTCATAAATTTCTGCTATGACTCTCCACTTTGATTCTCCAAATCTGGATTTGTTAAGGGAGTCAAAAATAATGGCTTTTGACTTGGAACCTTGGCTATATCTCTTCCTTATGTCTTCTGAAGCATGTGCAGCCTACGTTTTCTCTCCAACTCTAGCTGGAAAGTAGTGTGAAGATGAGAAAAATGGCTGAGCAAATTACAGAAATTCGGCTGCCATACACGTTTTTACTTTTGACCTCACTTCAACTGCATTTTTCTCCATGATGAAGGCCGAACTGGCTTTTGTGCAAAACACAAAAGTTGTAGCCCTTTGAATTAGAGTTCCAATGCTTCAAGAATCATCTAATTTGGAGATCGGTGGACTGAGATATGGTCAAAATACCATAGACTGGTCAATTCTGGGCTTCAGCTTTCGACCATCCAGATAAGTTTCTGTGTTTCGACCTTTTGACCAAGAAAACGGCTGAATTGGACTTTGATGTCTTCATACCAAATGTAGATATATCTCTTAGCTTCAAAATGGTACCAAGATCACCTTGATCCGATCATTGTAGCTCCTGATATAGTCAAAATACGAAAATGTGTCTGAGTTGTGAAAGCTGACTTTTCTTGATTTTTGTCCTCAAATTGCATTTCTTCCTTTTACACTTCATATTTTATTTTCACAACTTTAATCCATCATCAATAATCCAAATATATTCTCAATGCACTTCATTTGATGATTGAATCATTAAACCTACAAAATATGAAGTTTTTACCATAAAAATCCATAAAATGCAATGTTTAGCCACTTTAACATAAAATGTAGTTTTTTACCAAAACCTTAGTTATTCTAGTTATAAAACTAAATAATCAAACCAAAATTAACTAATAAAACACACTAAAAAATACGTAAAATAAACTCTTATCACTTCCGATAGAGCTTTCAAGTTATTGTAAATGGGAATCTTTCGGTACTGGTTTGATATTTTAGTACTTGCTTTTAGCACTTGTTTGCGATTTTAGTATTTGCTATGTTTGTACTTGTTATCGACTTTTAATTCAATGAATTATATTTCAGTATCGACTTCTTCTTTTACATTGCTATATGCATTCTGCTCTTTGGGATAAATTTACAAGTCCCTTGGGATTCTGGTTGATGGAATGTACAGCAGGGAGGACTAATTGCAGGTTGCTTCCATATAAAAAAAAAAAAAACCAGAGAAAATTCTCTTGGCAATTAAAAGTGTCAGCATAGCTTAAGCTTCGAAAAACACTAATAACAAATGGGCATGTCGTCCAACACATTGTAGATTCACATGGCTATGTGTCCTTAAAGCCATATATTAAGACAACTCAAGATGCCTTCATAAATTTGATATCCTACTGATTCCCTACTGATATCCTAACGCTATACAGACACTTTCGATTATCACAAAAAAAGGATTTTGTTGGCAAAGGTAAAGATATAGCAGCATGGTTTGCCTGACACATTGAATGCTGCTAAAGATTTGAGGCTATCCCCACATTGGAAGGGACAACACTCACCCTGGGTGTCAGGATAGATAAAGTGTCAGGTTAGATTTTCTATACTGACACCTTTAAATGCCGCTAAAGACCATTTTTGTTGTAGTGCATGTTGATAAAAAAAAAAAAAAATTCCTTTCGCTTCTTCATGCAAATGCACGAATGATGCCCGAAGAATGCACTATAACAGACCTCTCCGCACGACTCTCAATGAAATTGTAAGACTTGATAACAAGAGGAAAAGCAACAAATTAATTGTTTATGGTAAAAACTTTAACAATTTGGCTTATAGTGAAGTTGGCACTGTCTTATATATAGGAGTATTTTTTTTATTACTTTTTTTTCTCATTCTTTTTGGGTTTTTATCATACTAGTCATTATCATTCATGTATAGAGACTCCAATTTAGCGAAGAACTAAACACCAATCTCTAAGTAAACTATTGACATTAGAATTTTGATAATAGTATACCAACACAATTTTTAGCCAAATAAATGCTAGGGTTTGCATAAACCAACTACCTAGCATCGAAACAATTAACAAAAAAGAGTCTATTTAAATCAAAGGACAACATTGTACACTAAAACTAGAAGAACTATACAAGGAGGCTCAAATGTTAACTGATGGTGAAGGTCCGCATTCTCCGTTGTAGCAAACATGATAAACTGGAAGCCTGAAAGCCTTTTCCAGCAATCTTCATGCGTTACCGTCTAACAGGCACTAGCCGTTCTAGCTTATGCATGCAAATGTAGAGTTCATCGAGAATTTCTAATATGTCTACTAATTAATTATGTGCTTGACTTAATTTCTTTAATCATGGTATGTATCTTTGTACGACATAAAAGTTGGTTTATCAAAATAACTTGTACAAATTTCAAGTTCAAACAAGACGTGATGTCTTTAACCAACAATCTTGAATATGTTGATCCAAAGGAGGTAAGAGAAGAAGGAGATCTACATACATTCAAGCTTTGTCCAAGATCTGAAGGCAGTTGTTATCTATGCCTTGGTCTGTCATCCCATTCCCATATAAGCATATGTAGTTTTGATCAAATGTGAAAGTGCACTGTTGGATTCATCTTTGTCTAGCTTAAGAATATTTAAATGCACGTACAGGCAAGGTTATATCCTTGGGTAACTTTAGGCTGCATAAATCATGCGTCTATCCTTGACCTCAAATTCGTTATCAAAAACCAATTTGGTCAATTTATCGTGGCCTAAATGTATGTCATCCAAAAAAAATGAGCTCAATTTGAGCCCTCCCACCTAATTGTTGGGAGTCCACCTATAGAAATACAAAGGGCAAATTTTACTTTATCCCTCTGTGGATTAGTGTTCTTTTACATAACCCTCCTATGGTTTCAAAAACTATACATAAACCCCTCATGATTTGGATTAAAATGTTAAAGTGACGGAAATGATCATTCGTAACGGAATCACCTAAAATGTCAAAAATACCCTTATGTAAAGTTAAAAATTATTTATTAACCAAGTGGGGTTATGTGTATATTTTGAAAATCATAAGGGGGTTATATGGTAAAGTATTAAACCATAAAGATGTTATATGGTAAAACATAAAAATCATACGGGGTTAGTGTGTCATGTATTTATAAGGGTAATTTCGACATTTTTAGAAATTTCGTCATGAATGACTATTTCCGTCAATTTGACACTTTAATCCAAATCATGAGGGGGTTATGTATAGTTTTTGAAACCATAGGAGGGTTATGTAAAAAAACACTAAACCATAAGGGGAGTAAAATGTAATTTGCCCAAATATAAACCAAGATATGATTGATTGGTTAGTTTTATTTGTTAGTCACATGTCATTTGTTTATTGGATAGTTTTGCTGGCAAGTCTAACGTTGGTCACATGGTATCAAATTCCATAATGTTAGTAATAGTAGAATTAAAAGTCTTGTGTCTTGTTATTGTAAGATGTAGAAGTCGCTTCTAGTTTCGCAAAAAAAGTGTAGGGTCTTGTCGTCTTGCTTTTTGTAACTAAAAAAGAGCCGCAGCCTCGCTTGATTGTTAATGAAGATTTTCCTTTACCTCATATGTTAAATTGTTGTGATTGTTCCTGTGGATTTATGATTTATTATCAATTTGGATCCATCACCACCAATTTTTTGAATTCAGAAATGAGCATGCTGTCGGCCAGGAGCTACAAACCTCCAAGGCATTCAGCATTCTATCCAGTACACTAAGAAAGGCAAAGATCTGCAAGAGGACGTCACTTGGCATACCGAACAACCCGCTTGGCTTGCTCTTAGAAAGTCGGTTGTTGTCCATAATAGATTGAAGTGGCTACATCAGATCATACAATCCATATAATAATGTAATTGATTAATATTTGACAAGCCAAAATTCTATAGATGCTCAATATAAAATTTATTTACAAAACAAATTTGCATAATGAATATAAACTTTTCTTAACATGAAATGATATGAAGCACCAAAAATCGCCTGCTTTTGTAATAATCTAAAAGAGGAATTCCATTTTTCTTCCTCTACTTTTGTTGTTTGGAACCAAAAAAAATTTTTTACGTCTATTCTGACCATGGCACGGTAGACGCACGAAATTTCACTTTTACTCAATGCAATCTATTTACACAACCTTTTTTTTTTTTTTGAGAAATAATACACTTTAATTCTCTTCGAAAAGAAAGATTTTAAAACTTAGATTGTTATTTATTATTGCATGAAATACGTATTATTCAGATAGTGTAACAAAAGTGAAATACTATTTCATCACAAAGCAATTCCATTTCCCTGTTTTCTTCATATTTCATCAGAGTAATGCTCCCTTTCGTTCTTGTTTCTTTTTTCTTGTTTTAGGCTTAGCTAGGTTTTCCTTTTGGATAAACTTTTGTTTTTCACCCTTCGATTTCGGATTTCTTTTCTTCCTATAAGAGGATATAGTTTCCTTTTAAAAAAAAATAATATTAGAGTTAATTTTATATATATTGACAGTATGTATAATATCGCAATTGGATGTACGACACATATGCAAAATTTAAAATTTGAAATTTAAAATTTAAATTTAGATTATGTATCATACATCACACTGTCAGTGTATAAAAAATTAATTTATAATATTATTACATGGCTACTCATTCTTATTAACAAGACAACGATGCTTTTTGTCTGCTTCAATTTTTAGAGAGCAATAACGCTTTCTTCTCCGCTCAGAGTGAGAAATTGCATGTGTACATGACTTAATTATCTACCTATGAGAAACTATTCCCGACGTAGACCCATGAGAAATTTCTCAAATTATACATCTTGGTGGTACTTACATATACATGAAACAGAGCCATTTATTTCGCATGAATTAGTTTCGAAAATGTTGATGCAATATACTAACGTTTATTTCTTGGATCACACATCCAATGGCTGTGTGAAATGCAAGTATAATTTAGTTATAACTATGACTAGTAGTACTTAGATTCATACTACTGTAAAATTAAAATTGATATGTTCTTCTCTTTCTTAACATATTATTTTACACATCCACACAATTTCACATATATAAAAATACACACACACATTCTCTCTCTCTCATATTTTCTTTTCTCCCACACATTGCGAATATAATCTCTCTATGCTACACATATAAAAACAAAACATGTTTTAAAACACATATTTCCAGACGTAATTACATACTCTCTCTCACACACACATAATCATGTTTTTCATATTAGTGTACAGTTTACTAATATTAAGAAGTATACTAATATACTGGCAAAATAAGACCTAATATTAGTATCAGCATTATATATTTATATATATGTGAAGTAAAATATTTCAATTCAGTGCTCATGTTTTGTTCATTATCAAACAAATTTGACTTTATAAATTCAACAAATTAAGACTTTAGCATTCAAAAGTTTAGTTTAATGCCTCCTCAGTAGAGTTGGAAAAGAAACCCAAATCCCAATAACTCACCCAACGTGCCCATTAATTTTAAAAGATGGGTTGGATCAGTTAGGTTATGGGTTTTGTTGGGTTGAGTAAGAACAACCCAACTTATTTATTGGGCAGGTTGGATTTTTTGTTTGGGTACCCAATACCTAGCCTATTTAAAAATAATTCAAAATAATAAATACAATATTGACTACACATATGCCCAACCACTTACATTTGGGCATGTGTTAATAATTTATTGATCAATTTGTATTCAAAATTATCACATATATGTTTTCAATCAATTTTTTAATTTTTATTTAAAAGAAAAAAGAAACTTGAAATAAAAACTTGCTTATTTTACTTTTACAACAGTAGTTAAACTTGCTCCACTTCTATAATAATTTATGGGATGATTTCACAAACCTCCCCTGAGGTTTTTCACAATTACAAAAAGCTTCCCTCATGTTTTGAAAATTACATATACCTCCCTTACTTTTACTATTTAGTAACTGTGACGCCCCCACTTTTTCCAAAAGCGAACTCAAGGGTATTGGCGGGACGCCTGCCCAGCTCTCGCCGAGACTCCTACAATTCATAATTCAAAACTAGGAATATTTCAAATAACTTCAATAAATATATTTAAAGTACTCCAAAACACTTCATACTTACAATTAGTTAGCTTTCAAATTTAATACAACCCAAAAGAATATGTACTACAACCATCTGCTATAATACAACTTAATGCTATTCACGGGCACTCTCGGTCTTGAACCCTGTTAAGGAAAATAAAAACGTGGAATGAGCTACATAGCCCAGTGAGGTTCCAAAACACTCTAGCAGTTCTAATAAATCAAGTAATTTGAGCATAACACATGTATGGTTCAAGGTTGCACATTGGCACATTAACATGAAACAATTATCATTATACAAAAATAAACACATATTGAAGGATACGATGTTCCAGTGGAACCATTTCGGTCAACTTCACCTTATAACTTTAGATCCCCTCGATTTGTCTGACCATCACCTTATCCCTCCAGTGGTAATACTCGAGTATAACAAAACGGTGACTCAGGATTCCAACCTACCCGGCCGAACTCAGTCCTGACTCGAACAGGTTAGTAACCAAGGGCACGGCCCAGTTCAACTTAGAACTTACAACATGCACAAGTAATCAAGTAAATCGGTAAACGGTAAATGGTAAACGATAAACGGTAATAGTTTTCGATTAACGGTAAAATCTGTCATTTTAGTAGGTCGAGTAAGATAAAGTAGGGGTGTGCATCGAATTCGAAATCGGTAATTCGGAAGTTTGAATTCGAAATTTTTCGAAATTTTGGTATCTGATAATTCGACCGAATTCGATTTCGAATTCACCAATTCCGAATTCGAATTCGTACCGAATTCAATTCGGAATTCGGTAAATTCCGATTTCACCGAATTCGGAAAAATTTATATATTATTATATAATATAAAATTTATTATATAGTATAAAATTTATAATATTATATTTTATTATATTTTATTTTATAAATTTTATAAATTTTATATAATATTATATAGTATAAATTTTATATTACATGTATAAAAAATTATATTTATATATTAAAACGAATTTGAAATCGAAATCGGAATTCGAATTCTGATTTCGAATTGTGAATTCGAAATCGGAAATTCCGATTTGAAAAACTCCATTACCGAATTCGAACCAAATTCGAAATATATGAATTCGGAAAACCCGAATTCGATTCCGATTTCCGATTTACCGATTTCGAAAATTCCGAATTCAATTCGAATTCGGTCGGTAAATCAAAATTTTTCAATTTTGCACACCCCTAAAATAAAGTACACATTTGCCTTAAAACGGTGGCAATTTCATAAGAGCAATTATAGGCAATATTTAACACTTAAACACGTAAGAAATATGCCGTAGTTTCATATGAACATGGAATTTATGGTAATCAAATAATCAAGTAGTCAAGTAATCAAGTAAACAGGTAATCAAGTAAATCGGTAAACGGTAAATAATCACGGTTAACGGTAAAAATCTGTCATTTTAATAGGTCGAGTGAGATAAAGTACACACTCGCCTTAAAACGGTGGAAAAGTTCATAGGAGTAATTATCAGTAACACTTAATAATTAAACACACAATGACCATGGAGTAAACATGTCGTAAAACTATTCAAATCATGTACTCCTATGTGGAACACTCACCAATTCAAAATAAGTGAGTAAAGAAAGTCGTTAATGATCCACTTCGGGATTCTCTTCGATACCTTCTTGATCGCCTGAAGAAAAGTGACCAATAACCACCCTCACAATTTCACAAATTTCTTATCAAACAAGAAAGAATGCACACTTGCTTTAGAATTCAAGTCAATGTCTTTATAAGAGTTTCATTTTATCGAAAGTTAAGATTCAAAATTGTGGATTTTAAAGTTACTGAGGAAACTCATATCTTTCATGTAATCGGGTTCAAAACGATAGATTAATATCAAGATAAGAAGTCAAGCTTCCAAAATTTTATTTTCTAAGAAATCGGTAAATTTTGGCTTTGTGTGTCAAATTTAGAAAAATCATATCTTGCACTCAGTAGGTCCAAAAATGAAAAATCTTATACCGTTGGAAACTAGATCCAAAGCATTAAAAGTTCCTAGAAGACACTTTTCCAAGATTCTAAATGGAAGACACTCAAATTTCGGTTTAAAGTGTCTGACTTGTCTCTTCAAGACAGATTCGGGCTTGGTTTTCGGTAAACTTTGGAAATTCGGAAAAATTCACAAAAAGTTAACTAGCCTCTAAAATTTGAAACCCAATTAGAGCTACAATCAAAGTTTTAAACATAATAAACAGAACTAGAATCGGAGTTTTGAGCATCAAGATATAGCAGCTCAAAGTCAGTTAAAAATAAGGACTCCTTAGTCCATTTTCCAGATTTGAAGAACAGATTTTGGTGTCTTGTTTGCATGTCAAAACAGTCTTAGAATGATACCAAAATTGGTACAATTCAGATTCCATATGAGGACTACTCCTCTATCAAATTTCATTTGAAAATTCACACAGGAAGGTAGTTAACTAAACTACCAAAGTTCAAAGAATTTCCAAGGCAAATCTGCCTTCTTGTTTCCTTTTTCTTTTTCCAACATCTTACCCAATAAAATCAACTCAAATCTGGCTCATTTGTGAAACAAAAGTTTAAGAAACATCTAATATACATTTTGATAGATGTTTGACATCAAAACTTTCAAAACAACAAGTCCCAAGTCAACTTAGGCTATTAGGCTAGCAAAATTGGGGTTTTCCAGATTTGACGCAGTTTGGGAATTGGGCTATAACTCACTCAATACAACTTGAAATTGAGAGTGGTTGATGGCGTTTGAAACTACATTCAACAGGGTACATTTCATCAGAAGAAATCGTTTTAAAATTCAGTTCATAGCTAGCTCGAATTCAAGCAACAAGCCTCAGCTCATCACTGACCCTTGAGCAAAGCCGTAAAACAGGACAGGTAACTTTGGTGAATCACTACAGCTCACTCAAGTCGCATCAGGAAATGCATTTTATACCATTAGAAAACTAGAAGTATCTAGTTTCAAATGCCAGAAATGGCACTTGATTTTGACATCTGAGCAGAGAGATATGCTCGATCAAAAATTACTGCCAGGAGACCCCTGTTACGCAATTTCCAGTTTGGTTCATGTCCAAAACTCACATTTTACTCAACCAAATCACAAGAGTTTTGGTGGAAACTTTCCACACATCCTATACAATATATGTACATCAGATACAAGGTCATTTGATTACAAAAAAATCGAACCAAGTGCACGAAAATAACAGTGCAGAATTCGGTCACTTCTTATGCAACTTTCCTTTGGTTTTCTTTTCATTCTTCTAACTTATATCCACTTGTTTAACACATAATTAACACCAACAACACTCATAATCATCAAATCAGTCTAATATATCCATTGTGGGATTTCATAGAGTCACTCCAACATTTAAACTCAAACCACAACACCTACAATGAAGCTACAAGCTCCAAGGCCAAATCAAACCCACTAAAGCCAAGTTAAAAGGGTTGGATGACTCCTACCTCTTAGATGATGAAAAAAACAGAAATTTTGGGTCACCAAAAGCTCCAAGAAACTCGGCTAGAAGACCTCCTCCTCCAAGCCAAGGTGAATCTCTAAGTGTTCGTGAGTTTGTGTGAGAAATTTGAGTGAAATTGGAAGCTCAAATGAGGTGAGATGAAGAGAAGTGCTCCTTCTTCTTCCTTGGGAGTGTCTCGACCAGCTTGGAAGGAAAGAGAGAGTGTGTAATGGCTGATGGTGAAGCTTCCCTTGGAAGCTTGATAAAACTTGGGACCAAAGTTTGGTGAAAGTCAACTATCAATAGTGATCGCGTGCGCGTGTTTCGTGTCCGTTTCTCTCGGGTTTGTTTCACTTGTGCACTAAACTTCTAATGCACTTCCTTAAACATTATAATTATTCACGCTTAGTAGTCTAGAATAAGTTTCTTAAATCTCCACTTAGCCGCTCAGACTCGATATACGCGAACTTTCGATTCACGCGCAATAAGGCGAAATTTACGAGAAATTCATATAACGATTATATAATTAACTACTATCCATGTAATTAATTATAAAATAACCATTTTAGAAATAAAACATGAGTCCTCACAAATATTAATTCCTCAAGTCTCTAATTTGTCGCGCGGTACTACTTTCGAGAAACTATCGACGCGCGAGCAATAAAAGCTTCATTTAACTTAATCACATCCAATCTCTCAATTAATTCTTCTTAGTCTACTATTAATCATCCTTAATTCTCCAAAACTAATGTACTCTCGGATCGACCATAGTCTCGAAAAACGTGTACTCCTTATTTCTCGCTTAACAAGCCCTAGAAAAATTAATTTTACTAACGAGACGTTTTAAAATATAATTAAGACATTATTCCATGTAAATAAGTTTAAAATGATTGAAATAAATTATTCGGAGAAAACGGGTGAATAAATATTTAAATAAGCCATAAAAATAGAATTATAAGTGAGAAAAATTCGGGTCCTCACATTAACAATACAGGTCCAAGAACTTAGATTTTTTTTCAAAAATCCTAAATTGCCCTTTTGTACAAAACTAAGAAAGAAAAATATAGTATATTCAATCATTTTCTTCCACACTTTGCATAAATCAATGAGCCAAATCCCTAACAATCATCCAAAGCATAAGTTCTAAAATCAAGTAGTCGTTCAAAAGATCCCAAATTGCATATACAGTATTAACACTTGCCACGATTAAAAAAAAACACAAAAGCCCATTAACAACAAATTTTATACTCCCGAATTAAATATCAATGCTCAAATACCTTTTCAATATAAGCTAATTTGACCTAGAACCACCATTACAACTCTCCTATATTGATATCTCAAAAGTAGAGAATATTCTACCTCCACAATAAAATCATACTAAAAAATTTCTAATACAATGAAAGAAATCATTATGTAATTATAGACATTTTATAAAAGTTTTTCTTAACAACAAACAAAATATGACAAATTATACATCTTTAGTTCTTTTTTCTATTTCAATCATTAATTTCATTATTTATTTCTCTTTTAGTACGAGTCTCTACATTTTCTTCTAGTTTGACATATAATCTACTCCCTTTTGTAGATTTTGTAATTTCAATTTGCTAATATCCACAAAATTGAAGATAATAAAAAGAGGATATACTAACTAGAAAATAGACAAGAGATAAAAAATAGATTTTTTTTAGGGTTTGTAAATTTATTGCCTTAAATTTAAAATTTTCTACTAAGTGGAAGGCATTATATATATTTTACTATGTCAAGAGAGATAAGTGTAATTTCTTAAACCTGAGAGGAGCCGAGTGAAATAGTCAGAAACCTCCTTGAGGTTTCTAAAATTATCCCATAATTTATTATGCCTTTTAAGAGTATGTTGTTTTCTTCGCCTTTTTTTCTTTTTTTCGGTTGTTGTTCTCCGGTTGCTACTTGCTTATGTTTGATAATATTTCGTGTATCTAGAATAGAGTTTTAAATTTATTCTAATTGCATTCTTTTACTTTTCTCTAACTTGTTTTATTTTATTGTTAATAATTCCTCATCAATATTATAATACAACAAATTATATGTCTCTTAATTACATTTTCAAGCATAACATAATCTAGCATTCAACAATCAAAATACATGAAATATTACAAATTAAAATAAAATGGATATGAATATTAAAAATGTTTAATAAATTGTGACAAAAATAAGTTTCAATCAATCAATAGTATTAAAAATTATAAAGTAACAATTTTTTTAGCTAATCTATTTAAATGTATAATTTATTAGCTAAAATTCACAATACAGGCAATATAAACTATTATTCTATTTATGATGTGCTTTTAAGGAGCTTAAGAAATGAGTGTGTGTTTGTGTGTGCGTGAAAGTTTGTGAAAATATATTCATGTATGTGAAAAAAAACCTCTTTGTGTATGAAAAAGTATGTGAATGAGTTTATGTATCAAAATGTATTAGTTAATATATTGGATCATATTTGTATCATGGGTTTGAGATGAATCAATAAGACCCAATTCAAAATCAATCCAATCTAAAGTTGGACGGGTTGAATATAATTTATTTAAATGAAAACCCAATCTTAACTAGTCCAAAATCTATCCAACGCGTCCAATTGTTATGTATACTCCTCAGTTTTAGCTCTAAAAGCTTTCAATCACTAGAATGGCGAAATGGGTTGAAGAAGTAAGCAGAATTTTAGACCAAGACTTGATTTTTAATTCAGTATAGATACTTCTCACTGGAATGATACAAGAACATTTCTTTTGTCCGTAATGTACTAGTACATCATATTCCAAGCATGGATTATTGAAAGTTTGCCAAATTGATAAGGACATCTCATTCTCAAGTTGATACAAAATGGTCTCTGATTAATTATTGAAGTTTGTAGTTTTGCCTTTTATATGCCAGAAAACCACATCAAATGGTCATTAATAGCATCACTATCTCTTTTGATTGTCTTGCATGTAAAGTAACCGACTTTAATTAGCAGGAAAACAAAAGAAGAGCTCAAAGGAGGGGGAAAAGGGGTCTCTTACCTCTTTACGTTGCCACCCTTTTTTTTCTTTTTCTTTTTGACATATTTACGCTACTAATTTTGCACCATCAAATGTCAATTTAGATATTTTCTGCTTTAAATCTTTTAAAAAGAATAAATAGTTTAAAAAGGGTTGAAAGAAATGCCACATCCGTGATTCTGTGTATTAAGCGACAAATTATGCTAAATTGATGCTTTAACATTTTTATGATCCATTTACGCTTGACACCATTAATTTTGAATTCATTAATTCATGATTCTTTCTCTTCTTCTTCTTCTTCATTCTCTTTTCAATGTTTGTTAGTTCATTTCTTGTTAAGGTAAGTTATTTTCTTTTTTATGGTTGTCAATAAGAAAGACTTTATAACTCTCTTCAAGAACGAAATCAGGGGGCACCCCCTCATACCTCTTCCCTCCCCCCCCCCAACCCCAAATCCCCACCAAAAAAAAACCCCACCTAAAGATTTTATCCAACTTCCTGTGAAATACAAGTTTTGTGATCTTTACCTAATTTACTTTGTACTCTTGCCCCCTCAAGAATATTTAATTATCATATATAGCCCCCTTTTCCACTGTATATAAATCTCCTCATTATAATTAACATAATGCAACAATAGAAACTAATGATAAAAGAAAATGCAATAAAAAAGGAATGCAAAGATAAAAAGGAAATATATCTTTAATTTAATTCCAGTTAAGTACAGCAATTTTGGAAACTTAGTAGTATTAGTCCACGTAACTAGACAAGACGACATGGAAACTTCCAAAACTTCATGTTCCATGGAATTTTTTTTATTTTTATCAGAAGTTGTTGTATTGTACTTTACATCTTAGTTATTAATTATATAAACAATTATTCTTGTTCGGAAGTCAGAGGTACTATCAATGTTTGTTTGACGTTTAAATTGCATTTTAACATTGCTTTTCTTTTCAAAGTTTAGCTTTTTAATCGAATGCTTTTGTTAGATTCTTTTTTATTATTATTATTTTGGTATCATTCATAGCTGCTATTGAGTTGTTTGTCGGTATTTCTTCCAAACAATATAAATTTTTAGTATTTTAAATTAGATTTTGTCTCTTATTATTAAAAGTACTATTTAAATTCTACTTATTGTCTTGTAAGTATTGAGATTAAATTTGATATAGTTTATTTACTATGTTTTGTATGATTATGTATTTGATTATGCGCCTCTTCCTCCAAAATTAAAATCTTGGTTCCGTTCCTAGCTTTCTTTTTGTTTTTGTAATTCAATCAGAATTGCTATGCTTTATTCTAACCAGGTGATAGATTAGGAGAAATTCAGTAATATCGTAAAAAATGTAAGCCAATTTCCAGAAGATTACTCTCATTGTAGTCAAAAGAATAATTAAACTCATGTAAATGCACAGATTTCTGCTACACTAAGTTATGATGTTAACAGGATTTTGATAGGGAGAAACACCTCAAGAGAGTTCACCAAAGAGCCCAATATGTAAGTTAAGAACCCAATTCTGACCCAAAAACTTAAGCTATTAGGTCTTGGACCCTTACTTATATATTAACCGCTCTTTCTTCATCTCTCGGACCAATGTGAGACACAACCTTTTACTCATGGACTTAACAAATCTCCCCCTTCATGAGTAACCCTCACATTAAACCCAAATTTACAAGTCCTTTTTTCGAGCCCATTTTACTACTCAATGCAAGTTCACCTTATCACTTGAGGTCACATTTTCTCCTAAACATGGACTCACTCTTCTTCAACATCCAAACTGGATTTTGGACCTCTGCCAACTCTTGGCTCTATCTCAAACTAACCGGACCCCCTGCCAAACTCATGGCGCACCTGGTCCAACACTAGCCAAACTCCTTAGCACTTCGGTCCACCACCAAGAAGAGAATTTTCATATGTTCAACTCCGAGAAGAATCCACTTGCCTATGAGTAGCCCAATCTCGCAACCTGAATCTCTGATGCCAATTTGATAGGGAGAAACACCTTGAGAGAGTTCACCAAAGAGCCTAATATGTAAGTCAGGACCCCAATTCTGACCCAAAAGTTTAAGCTATTAGGTCTTGAGTTCTTATTTATATATTAACTGCTCTTTCTCCATCTCTCGGATCAATGTGGGATACAACCCTTTACTCATGAACCTAACAGATTTATGTACATATTATCATCATAGGGAACGCATTAAGCTCCCGTGCTGTTTTTGGATTTGTAAATTTTTACGTGAAGTGAGAACTATAATGAAATTTTTGTTAGTTATTGTTCATTGTTTAAAGAGGCTACAACTAAAAAGATTTAAATTTAAGTAGGTTAGAAGAGATGCAATATCTGCTATTTCTCTATCAAAGCTATAAATTATGTGAAACGAATTAATCTAATACTTTGACAATTAATTTACACTTGAAATGTTCATTTCTTGCATTGTAGTATAATGGATATATAAACCATTATGTCTCTATCTCTTCCTCCTCTTCTTCTTTATTTTTTCTTTTCGCTTTGGTAGAAACTAGAAAGTTCATTTTGATCTTTTCAGACCTGCACGGCTGGCGCACCGTTTCGCCTTATAAAACCATTAGAAAATGCAATATAAAGATTGGTTATAGAGAAAGTTAAGCCAAAAATAATTCTTTTTATGTATATACATGCCATTATCAATCAATCTTCCACAAGTTTTCTAGCTTTTTGTATCACCTCAACCCTTATCTTTCTCACATTCCAAACTATAAGAAAAGGCGACAGGAAGGTTGGACAGTGTATATATATATATATATAGACACACACATACATACATTTTTAGCATATTCCATTGACGAGGTTAGAGTTCAACATCAATCACTTCAGTTGAAAAATTTTATAATCTTCTCTCCTAGAATTAGAAATTTCCGATTTCCTTATCATGCTTGCATGTATTTTTTTTTAATACTTTGTAATATCAAACCACGATTACAGCAAGATTACAACATTTCTTTAACACATTTACTTTTCGTATATTTTTTAGTTTATTTCATGATTTCTTTTTTTTTTTTTGCCGCAACGGTAGAATTCGTATAACCTAATTTAGCCTAATCTAGGGGAAAGGAAGGGGGACTCGATGTGAGTAAAGACTCCATCGAAGAAAACCAATTAAGGCTGCCACATATACAATTTAGTTTATTTCATGATTTCAACTCAGTCAAATCTTTACAAAAAAGAACCTTATTTGCGACTAGCATATACAATTATTAACAAGATAAAGAAGACAAAATTTGAATTTCTTTTTTTAAAGTCATGTTTAAGCAATGGATGCAATTCGTCAAGCTTTGAACAATTTTGACTGCGGGACTAGTGAAGATAGAATCAGTGATCTTCCCGAAAGTGTTCTTTCTCATATCCTATCCCACCTTCCAACGAAGGAGTAAGGACAGAATGCACCAGTGTTCTATCGAAGAAATAAATAGACAAAGAAAAATTCAATAATTTCTTGACAAAAGTACTTACCACTGTGATGATTCTTTTTTTTTTTTTTTCAATAAACGATCACTGTGATCATTCACGATCAGGAAATATTTCTGTCATTTTTACTTCAAAGTATGATCAAAGCTCTGTAAGTGCATGGAGTTTTGACGCCATAATTTATGATGCTTTGTAAAGAACATTTTGAGCTCCTAAGCTTTTTTTTTTTTTTTGATGTGTAAGTCATTACATGAAGGAGAAGTATAATTAAAAATCTGTGTCAAACAATTATTCTTCATTGTTTTTAGAGGCTAAACAAAAGATTAAAAGAAATTTTATACGTGAAATTCTATTTATAACAGGATAAATCATGTGAAATTAATTAATGTTTTAATATTCTTATAAGTAATTGCTTTTATAACTTACATCTTTATATTTTAAATTCTGGATAATGCACTTTTATTTTGATAGAAACTCATTTTCTCTTTTTACACGCATATGCAATGCACGAGAAATGCACTGTTCTTGGACATCTGCCAGCACCACTATATATATACCCAGACATAGCTTAATCAAATAAGGCTCAATAAGAAGAGAAAAAAAAAAAAATAAGGCTCAATAAGAAGAGAAAAAAAAAAGAAAATGACCTGATAAAAAGCAAGAGACCAGGAAAATGGGACCGATAAATAGAAGTTATAGGACCCACTATGTGGCATTTGAACAAGTGCAAAAGGTAATCTAAAAGTCGCAACTGCAATCGTGTAAAGAAAATTTGCGTGTTTAAGATATAGATGAAATATTGAAATGTAAATGGACGACGCAATTAGATTTTGGTCTAATAGTATTTTTATACAATCTCTTTAGGCTCTCCCTTTCTATAGAATAGAATATATTAGATTAAAAGAATGTTAACTCTGTTTGGATCCATTAGTTTTTCAAATACTATATAAAAGTTTTTAAAAAATACTCTAAAAGATACTCTAAAAAGTAATCTAAAATTTTTTAATATTCAAAAAATATCTCAAAATATGTTTTAAAAACTCTATTACTTTTAAATATTTTAAAATATTTTCTAAAAATATCCTAAAATATACTATAAAAACTCTACTACAGTAATCTTTTTCAAAAACACCCTCAAAAATAGCTAATTCAAACGGGGCAGTTATCTTTATGGAAAAAAAAAAAATTAGATTTTGGTCTGGGACAGCTAGAGGAAAAAAAAGAAAAGAAAAAGTGACAAGTACTAATTAAACTTGAAAAATGAAAACAAAAAAAAAAATTAAGCCTATAAGGATTGGTTTGGAAAAAAAAAAAAAGAAATAGTTTCAATTTAGGTAAGTATTTGAATAGGTTTGGCCTACAGAATCACTTGTAGACAATAATTTGATATATTCAACGACTGCATAGTCATGAATTATTATAAAATATAATGATAAAGATAAAGTGACGGCGAGTAATGTATGACGACATGAGAATGCCTTTTAAACTTTCAATGTAATCCACAAGTCAACATAGACCAAATGTACACAAGTATTTTCCTGCAATGTATAACTCTTGGTCAACTTAGATAGAATCAAATTACTTGTCACATGTATGTACTTTCATCTCCAACAAGTAAATTATCATATTAGATTTGTGTAATGGCTGCCTATCGGAAACTCGTTAAAATGTAATTTAGGTGTTAAAATTTTGAAAAAATAAGATTAATTAGAAAAAAATATATAAATGGAAGATAGGGTAATAATTATTAATGTGTATACATACATGGTAGGCTAGGTGAAATTTAGATGTATTAAAGAAATGATTAATCTTCTATATGCTGACAGTATATACACTTTCAACATTAGATGAATAATACATAATTCGAATTTAAATTTGAAATTCAAATTTTGCATATATGTCGTATTTCTAGCCGTGAGAGTGTATACACTAGCAATGTATATAAGATTTATTCGGAAAAAAGCCATATCATATTTTCATGCTAAACAGTGTTCCTTCTCTTCCTTTCTTCTTCTTTTTTTATTCAATCTTTTTTTCTTGTTTTTGTTTTTGGTATCAAAGTTTTGGACCTCTTCTCTCTCCCTTCTACTACAATTATGTGTAAAATTTGTTAATGCAATACTTTCAAGGATACTGGATATGACTTTGAACTATATAAGTCAATTTATGCAACTGCCGAAGCAATCCTTCTCTTTTTATTCTCCTTTTTATGTTTTCATTTTCAAAGAAGTTCATTTATCTCCTTCACGACAAACGCACGAAAAATGCTTTAGGACTTTTATGGAATTCCACCCTCATCCCTCAATCGAATAAGACATCACCTCTTTGTCACTCGCTGCAAAGATGCTACAATATTGTGCAACTGGCGTATAATAAAGTGCCCAATTCCAACTAGCCACTTTCATGACCAAATAAAGAAATAAAAGCGAAACCAATACAAAAAGTCATCAAACCAAAATAGTAGTCATTTTAAAAATGTTAATGGTTGGGGATACATTTGGTTTATGATTTAGATAGGATATGATTTAGTATATTTTACACCTAGTTCATCATGTATATAGACACTTTCACATTTATTGTTTTTTCATATTTTGGCACTTTCTGGATGTAACTTCGGGCCTGTTTGGAACCTAAGTTTTTTGAGAGTTTGTCTAAAACTTTAATATAGTGCACTGTAGAAGTTTTTGAAAAAATTTTGTTGAAGTTTTTGTGAGGTGAAAAATTTTGTAGAAGTTTTTGTAGGGTGAAAATTTTTTTTTTTCCTTTTCTTTTTTTTCTTTCTTTCTCTTTTTTTTTTCTCTTTCTCTTTCTCTTTCTTTTTCTTTTTCTTTTTCTTTTTCTTTTCTTTTTCTTTTTCTTTCTTTCCTTTTTCTTTTCTTTCCCCTCTTCTTCTTCTTCTTCTTCTTCCTTCCCCCTCCCCCTTCCCCGTTACCTCCGCCACCCCCAGCAGCAACTCCACCAATGCCTCCTCCCGCCACCTCTCTCCTCCCTTTCCCTTTCTCCTCCCCTCTGCCCCGCCACCCCCTCCCCCCGCCACCTCCCTCTGCGCCTTCGCCCTCTGCCCCGTCACCCCCTCCCCCACCCCTGCAAAAGCTCCCCCTCCCTCTCCCTCTGCCCGCAACCCCCTTCCCCCACCCCTGCAAAAGCTCCCCCGCCACCCTTCTGCCCGCAACCCCCCTCTCCCACCCCTGTAAAAGCTCCCCCGCCACCCCTCCCTCTCCCTTTCCCGCCACCCTCTTTACCTGCCACCCCTGCAAAAGCTTCCCCGCCACCCCTCCCTCTGCCGCCACCTGAGTTTTGCAGCAACAGAAATGATTTTTTTTTCCAATGTTCCATCTCGCTCTCCTCTCCTTATCTTGCCAGCAGAATAAGCAGCAACAGTCGAGTGTAAATTTTTTTTTTTTTTTTTTTGCAATTTTCCTTCTCCCCAAGCTGCGGGAGGGGGAAGGTGGCGGGGAAAGGCAGAGGGAAAGAGGGGAGGGGGGGGGAGAAAGGAAAAAAAAAAGAAAAAAGAGATTTTGGAAACCAACATATCGGTCAAAGGGGGAGGGGAGGGAGAGAAAAAAAAAAAAAAAGAGGAAGGCCGGCAAAAGTTGGCCGGAATAGTTACTGGCGCCGGAAGCGGTGGTGGAGGTGGTGGCCGGTTGGGTGGGGGAGGAAAAAGAAGAAAAGTTGAAGAGAAAGTTTTTTGTGTATTATTTTGAAGTGTGTAAGTAAAAAACTTTGATAAGTTTTTTGGGGTTCCTGTAGCAAAAGTTGTTAAAAAACTTGGCCAAAAACTTCACTTCCAAACAAGCCCGAATTTTTCTAACATACTAATACATTAAGCCTCTTCAAGCATTGAGTACTAAGTAGTAGGCAATGTTTTCCAACCTGGAATAGGCCCGTCGGTTTGACAGTCAAATTATGAATCGATCATATGTACGGCCCCGTTCATAGGTTATGTTGACTTGACACAACAATCAGTCAAAAAAATAATAAACCATTCAACCGGTTCAAATTGGATCGAACTGTGAACCACGATTTTTTGTTTTCACAAATTTGATTGAAAATTATCTAAACCTAGAGCTGTTAAAATGAACCGAACTGTTCGGTAGCTCGGTCGTTTCGACACGTTTGTGTTCGTGAAAGACTTGTTCGAAACCTTGAATGAATCGAGTTCGAACGAATTTTTTTTTCGATTAATAATCTAGCGAACACGAGCATATTCACGAGTTTTAACGAACGTTAGCGAACATGGACATAATTATCATTTGACAAATTTTAGAGTTAATTTTATGGCTAGACTTTTATATTTGGAGGGTTTTATTTGTTATTTTTATGTTAATGTTAGTTATATAGTTAATAAATAATAGAATTTAGTCACTTAGTGCTTTAATTATTTTTTAGAATGATTAATGATTTGTATGGCATATTTAAGGTTTAAAATAATTTGGATTCGAGCATTTCGAGTATGTTCACGAATGGCTCGTTTATGTTAAACGAGCCAAACACGAACTCGAACTTGAACATGAATTTTGTTTAACAAACCGAACACGAATACAGGTTTGGAGTTCAAAAATTAACGAATGAACACGAACGTTGTTCGAATCGCTTAACGAACAGAGCTCAAACATGAGATACTTGGTTCGATTCGACTCGTTTACAGCTCTATCTAAACCTAATTCCTGGTTTGTACACACTAAAATGAAATTTGACCGTTTTATAGACTTATATGAGTTTTTATATTATTCTTTGTAAATTCTAATACTTTTTAGACAATTGGACATGTAAGTTAAATAACTATAACATTGCTCTTATGTTAGTTGGGGTTTTAGCATTTATAGTTTTATTGGATTTTGTTTAATTTCAGAAGTTTCAATGAGTTTGTTTGGATAAGAGTTTATTTGGATGATTTATTTGAGATATTTACTGTAGCACTTTTGTAATATGATGTATGTGAGATAAAAAGGTGGTTGCGAAGATAAAAAGGTGATTGGGATTTGTGAGGCGAAATTTTTTTTTTCAAATTTCCTTTGTCCAAACAAACTCAATGACTTTTCTTTAATTTCAGAATATGGTGGTGGTTTATGTAGGATTTAAGATTTTTTTCTAGTAAGTATAATTGACATGAATTTATTTGTTTGAATTTACAATTTTAAAAATTTTTGTGTTTAGAAATATTTAATTTTTTATCTGATGATATGTATGAGATATTTTATTCTGTGCACAGGTGTGTGTATGTGTCTATATATATATATGCTTATTGAATTAGAATTGAACTAGTTCGATTGATTGAATCTCGAGTCGATCACTGCATCGGTTCAATTAATAGTCTGAATTTTTTAACATTGGTAGTAGGGACGACAACATATGGAGTTGAGGCAAAGAGGACCTCTCTTGTTATCATACAGTGTTACAAAAGCTCCCCTACCCTCCTCTCCCACTTGATTGCCCTGGTCTTATTTTACTACTTGTATAATTTTTTCTACATGTATAAATCAATAACAATTTTGCTAACCATTCTTTAGAATTGTTAGCAGGAAGTGCAACGTAAATTAAGTTTAATTATTGCTTTGATCTTCTAACTTGTTTCTTCATGTTTGATACAATTTAAAAATCTTAATCAACAACGTCTCGCTTTTGTATAAAAAGAATGAAATACATAAAAGAAAAAAATTCAAGCAAACTAACTTAATAAAATACATCCTTTTTATCACAACAAATTGATAATAAAAAAACGAACGAATTATCATACACGCGTACACACACATATATCTTATACTATATAAGATTGAGTTTTGATCAAAGAATAGATTGAATTTCAACCGCATAGGTGGGGGCTTTCTGGGAATGTGAAATATTGTGTATTAGTTTAAAAGCTTTAGGTACAAGTTAAGGAAGCATGTATTTGGGTATGTTTACTGAAATGACCCCATTTTAATACATTTAAAGTTGTCATTGATGAGTCATCTGGGTATTGATGGAATGTTTAATTAGTGTGCAACCGTTTTTGCATTTTGTACAACCCATATATGCTTGTGTATTGGTGTAATTACCGGAATATCTCTTAACTACCAATAATTCCCCTTTTCAGCCGCAGATAATCGTTTGAAATGTTGCTTTATCTGAAGCGTTTGAATGGCAATCGGATTTAGGAAATGAGCAAACGATTTCTCTATCAATGGTAGGAACCCATTTCTCTATCATTTATAATCTGCATTTATGAGCCACAAACGTTGGTCAGTTTATCCCCTTTCAGTTTCAGGAGTTAAGTTTTCCCTTTTTGCTTTTGTCTACAACGATTTGCCTCATCGTTTTCTCTTCCATCCGAGGTCAACTCTGAAATTACCTATTATTTCATCATTAATTACACCCAATTCAATTGCCCAACCATTGGTATGTTAATTAGGGGTGGCAATCGGGTCCGTTTCGGGTTGGCGGGTCGGGTTGAGACCCGGATATAACAGAAAATCCGCTAACCTGAACCTGACTTGCCAACCCGAAACGGGTTAGAATACTTGACACGAACCCGAAAATTTCGGATTGACGGGTTGGTGGGTTAATTTTAATTTATTAATTTATCACTGTAATTTCTAATAAAACTAATTTTGTACAAGACTAATTACATAATCAAGTAATAAAAATTTAAATAAATAATTCCAAACCAAATCTAAAATAAATTAAAACACTGTAAAAGTGTTTTATCCCAAACCAAATATAAAATAAATTAAAACAGTATAAAAGTAAAAAATAATATAATACATTATTTGTCCAAATATAATAATTTCAATTTCACACAAGTTAAATAAATTCATTTAGGACTAAGTGATTAATGCCTTTGGAAAAAAAGAATAACTTAGTTTAGTTAGATAAAATAATTTTTATATTTATTAAATTATTTTTAATTCATAAACTGGTTATCGGGTCATATCAGGTTACCCACGGGTTGACCCGAATTCGACCAGTTTTTTTTTCGGGTCCATTAAGTTCGACCAGATTTTGACCCGAACCCGCGAAATCTCAACCCAAATCCATTAATTTCGTGTTAGGTTCGTGTCATGTTTTCAGGTCGTATCGGAAATTGCCACTCCTAATGTTAATGCCTAAACGGTTGATTATCAATTTCTCCCTGTTCGTATTTTAGGATTGGAATAATTCTACCTGGCTTCATACTAATGAGCTCAGAATGCTCTTCAGTCCCAGTTACTCCTGGTGGTTCAGCGTGAGGTTAGATTTCACCCCTTCCAATTTTTCAATTCCTCCCTTAATTTTGTCGGTGTGTTCTTAGTACCTACAATTAGGAACTCTTATCACGTTGCCTAATCCCAATTGGTTTGGGTTGGTTATAATCTTATAGGTTTGGAGCAATAGCAAGTAAGAGCTCTCAGTGGAGATTCTGGAATAATGTTAGCTTTCTGTGTTGCTCTGCCTTTCTGCATTATCAACGACCTTCAATTTGACACAGTTTTATTGTAACGCTGTGTGAATTGATTGATTATATCGTTTATCTTTTCATACTAAGTTTTATTTCTTTTCACAATGTACTATTGTTTGTTCAACAAAAAAACCTCCTTCCTCATAGGCACCAAACACCCGTGCGATGCGCGGGCACTCCTCCCTAGTATATATATATATATATATATATATATATATACTTGTGTGTTTTACTTGTTTCCCATCTTTACCTTGTCTAAGCTAACTCTTCATATTGAGTTCTGATATGTAGTTTTATGACAGACCCTCTCCCCTCTACTTTTCCCCTTATTACCTTTCTTTGTACATGATGCAGTACCCGATTACAGTAGAGGAAATGAGAAGCTTCTTTTCTCACAATTTGGCCATGTTTTTCACAGGCAATCAACAAAACACCAAAAGCTAAAGTTGCACAGAAACATGAAAACAAGAAATGTACCACAAGTAGTAGTGGCTTGAGTCACCTCCTTCTCCATTATTTCAAGCTAGGCAAGAAAACAAACCACTTGTCCTCTTCTTTTATCTCCTTTTCTTTTCAATTTCGTAGATCTTCATCTCTCTCTTTTCATTTTCGTAGGCAACAAAGAACACATCCAACCCACGAAAATTGCTTTTTAGAACTTTTCAATGGAGCTGAATTGCACGACAATTTCAGACACATCCCTTTATCCAACAAAGACCTTTTTGTCTTTTTGATTCACCACAATTTTGTAGTACTATTTCTCTCTTTCCAGTCACAATCATGAAAAAGCCCCCTTACCAAAAAGTCATAAAACAAATCCAATTCCCCTCCTCAACCAATATGGACGTATATCATTACTATTTTTTAATTTCTCACAAACACCAATCCCATATCCATTACTATTTAATTAAGAAAAGAATAAAAGAATACACCAATAGAATCTAATCCACAAGAAGCAAAAAAAATAAAAAAAATTAAATTAAATTATCCCTTATTCCCATTTCCCAATTGGAGTCAACGGCTATTATTAGGACCACTTTTCAACTCTCCCCTAACCATCCAAAATATTCCCCCAAATCAATACAACACCAGACCATAGTCAAAATGGCTACTACTACCACTAGCTCACCAAATCCCAAACAATTCTCACCTCCATCATTCTTAATAGACCTCCCTATCCTCACCGTCCATATCCATCACCCTCGGCTTACCTGATACCGCACAGTCACGCCCCGTTTAATCGCGTTTATGGAGCGCGTCCACGTCAACTTGAACAGCACAGTCGAGTGAAGATATCAAATCCCTGCCGACCCCTCCCTACCCTTATCCTATAAATACCCTACTTCACTCACTTTTTTTCTATCTCGCCTTTCTCGGTCTTATTTTTTGCTGCTTTCCTATTCTTTCTACAGAACCTATATATATATATATATATCTATATACACACATGCTTATATCTACATGTACATTTCAATTTTTTTTCTTTAACCTCAATTTCCACGAAAGATTCCTTCATTTCAAAAACCCTAGCATTTTCTTCGGTTGAAATTGGTGCTGAGCTATTTGGGGTTTTGTTGCATTTTTTTGCAATGCGGCAATCCTGTTGAAGCCATCGATTTCCCCAATCGAAGATTAAATTCCTCTGCATTTCTTGATTCTCGCGAAATTTGGACAATGGAGGAGCCGAAAAGGTTCGCGGTCGGCTATGCGTTGGCGCCGAAGAAGCAAGCGAGCTTCATACAAGGCTCGCTTGTGCAACTCGCGTGCGAAAGAGGCATCGATTTGGTACAAATCGACCTCCAACGGCAACTGGTAGATCAAGGACCGTTTGATTGCGTGCTCCATAAGTTGTATAGTGATGATTGGAAGCGGCAATTGAAGGAGTTTGAGGAGAACAGCCCTAGCGCTTTGATTATTGACCAGCCGGAGGCAATTGAGCGGCTCCATAACCGGATTTCGATGCTCCAGGTGGTGGCGGAGCTCGAAATGGACCCGTCTAAAATAGCAGGGGCGGAGACGGCTTCGTTCGGGATTCCAAAGCAGACTGTGATTTATGATTTTGGTTCGGTCTCGGAGGTGAATGTGGAAAAGGAGGGTCTGAAATTTCCTGTCATTGCCAAGCCGTTAGTTGCCGATGGCAGCGCGAAATCGCATAAGATGCTTTTGGTTTATAACAATGACGGGCTGAATAAGCTCAAGCCACCGATTGTGTTGCAGGAGTTTGTAAATCATGGTGGGGTGATTTTCAAGGTCTACGTGGTTGGCGAGTATGTGAAGTGTGTGAAGAGGAAGTCTCTGCCTGACATCAGTGAGGAGAATTTGAGGAGCTTGGAGGGGTCCTTATCATTCTGTCAGGTATCTAACGTAGGTGCTCATGAGATAAATCCTGACAAATATTATAAACTGATGCATTTGGAGAGTGCAGAGTTGCCCCCAATGAGCTTGATAAATGAGATAGCCAAGGGTTTGAGGAGGGCAACTAAGCTGCATTTATTCAATTTTGATGTTATTAGGGACGCCAAAGTTGGAAATAGGTATCTTGTTGTTGACATTAATTACTTTCCTGGTTATGCTAAGATGCCCAATTATGAGACTGTCTTAGTGGATTTTTTCTGGAAACTTTTGACCAATGATGATAAGGATTTTGATGCTACAAAGTTGGCTACCTGTGAAATTGGCACGAGGAATACCATTTGCGGTCATCATCGTTTTGGGGAGGATGAGGGCATGATCCCGGCTTCTCCTCTTAAGCGGGAAGAAAAGGAACATTCCCTTCAAGTCTGAGTTGCAGCAATTTCGTGATTTATCTGGAGGGAAGAAAAAGGAGGTGGGTAATTGCAGAATGATGGTGGAAATTTCTCCAGATTTGACATAGAGAGCTTCAGAAGGCAGATAGGTAGTGTAGCGGTGAATAACTAGGTTCTTGCTTTGTTTTAGATTGCTAACAGACATTAAATGGTGTACCTTGTTGATCATGTACATTGCATAGATAGGTGCTGTTGAATAGGCTGAAATGTTTAGGGAGGTTATAGTTATCAAAAAATCGCAAATGTAAGCAAACTCCTTTGGTAACATGATTTAATGAGTTTAGCCATTTGGTCACGTAAATCATTTTGCTATGTCAAAAAAGTTCTTGTTAGAGTCTTTTGTTTACAACTATGATTATAGTATCTACTTTTGCACTGTATTTCTTACCACAAGTGACAGTACTGACAATCATAAACTTCAGTTTGATTATGGGCAGCTTATGTCATATCTGATAATGGTGTTTGTAGATGAGAAGATTCCGGTTTGAATCGTGTCCGAAGTATGTAGATGTAACTAAATGACTTAGAGATTCCAATTTGAATAGGCTGCTCTCCAGATGCCTGATCTGAGGTGCAGGGCTTATTTTGTTGTTGCATGCAGTTCTAATCTATGCTAAATTGCTATGTCAGATGTAGCATGCTTCTTTCAGGAAACTGTTCTTGAAGGATAGCAAATTTCTTGGGTTTTATTTGATTTACCTTTTTGGGCTCGATGGAGACCCACAAACTTGACATTACTGTGAATTTAGTTGCTTCTGAAAGCATCTGCAGTGGTTCAAAGGATTCATTTGGATACCCAGTTTGACCAGGCTGCTTTCCGGAAGCAGGATGTTGGTTAGAGGGCTTATTCTCTTGTTGTTTGTGGTTACATTGTTGGATAATATATGTAATATTGACTTGTTTTTTTCCAGGGGTCGGTTTTGGAATCTGTATGTTGGATGTTAATGAATTTGTTGTCTCCATTTCTAGTATGCATATCTGTGATACTTAAAACCAGCATTTTTGTCTGTTTTCTCTTGTTGCATCTATCACTAGCATTTGTCAAAGGTAGTGAAATGGGATCCTTGTAACAAGCATCTCAAGATGAATCAGGAGGGTTCATTAAGATTAGCAAAGTCCAGTTATTCAATATTACATACCCAGAACCTGATCATCAACTAAGGGTTTTCCATGATGCAATAGTTGCCAAAGGTGAATGCCTTATAAAACTAGTTCTCAGGTGCAGCAAGGTGCAAATGAGATGTCGACAAGGTGACTTTGTTAAGTTATTGAAGGGTCCAAGTGTAGTAGCAAGGCTCTTCAGATGGGAGTGCTTTATAAACTTTTATCTCAACAAAGAAGCTGTATTGCCAAATATAAGCATTATGAAGCTAGTCTGGGTTGTGGAAGGTTGAGGTAGTTTTGAATTTGACTTCTGTGCTTCCTCCCATCTGTGATCGTACTGAAAGTGAGTATTCTATTCAAAGGCTTAACCAATGCCAAAAATGTATAGAAATATGTAGGGGAAAATCCTTTTAATTAGTAACCGATCACAGAGAAAAATTTATCTTGGATGCTTGTTTCTTACTTTTCCACGTGTTACCAAATTTATCAAATTTTCTTTTGATGCATACTTTTCTTGATCAAATTTTCTTTAACACAGTTTCTCTCTACAAGCTTCCATAGTCAGTTACTGCTCATATCTTTGATTTTTTAGATGCTATGTGAATTACTTTTTATTGGTCATGGTTTTTCTGTGACTCAGTCTTGAAGAGCTTTTTGCATCATCTCAATGCCAGCACTTTTGTCTGGTTAAAGGTGTATATATATTTGATTGTTATCCGTATCGTGTATGTGATGTAGAGGTGGTTTTTTGTCAAATTCAAATAGTTACCTAGTGTCATTCGTTTGACCGTGCAGTTTAAAAGTCTCGTCATTTGGTATTTTTGGAGATTTGGCTGTCAACTACTGGCTTTTCAAGCTAGTATGTCTCTCAGGTATCCTTATTTCATTAAAGGCTCATTTCCAATGCATTCATCTGCAATTGTTTGCACTGATTTGCATCCTTGGTGACCGAATACAGATTTTATGACCCAAACTTTTGGGAGCATCAATGAGAAGAAGCAGCTCCAGATTTATGGTTTCTCATTGTGAGATATTTAAAAATAGATACAAAACACCTGTATTGACGCTGTCTAGGATGGCTGATTGCGAGTAAAGAATAAGGTGTGATTCAGTCCCCCCTTCCTCTGCAATCTTAAACATGTATTATCCATGTTTGCTTTCTTTCTTTTCTTATCTGGGATGTCACTATGTGGATGGAAGGTTTCAGCATGCTATGCAAAGCGTAGTCTTCTTTAAACTTGCATTATCATCCAATGCATTTTTAATAAGATTGTAGAGAATTCATGCATTTGTATCAGTTGTTCCATATGGTAGACATGATTACTGAAGAAGCTGCTATTGAGTATTGATGTACCTTAAGACAAGTGGCTCCATTTACTTGTCTTGGCTGTTGATAAGAATGTTTCCTAACGTGATCAAAGTAAAGTGACTTAAGATTATTCCTTTTTGCCGGTTTTACTAATAACTCCTAATAGAGCAGCTTGTCGTGGAGCATGTGCTCTAGGCTATAGTTTATGAAATGTCAAAAATTTTCTGACATTTTAATTCATAATTGCCATTGTAAGTTTCTTGAATCTGTCATATTATTCACAATCAAATACAAGCATAGATTCATTTAATGATATCAGTTTGAAATTTGATTGCTATTTGCTAGGTGGTGCAGCAATTATTACTGGGAATTACAATGAAAATCTCAGGATGCTAATGGGTTATCAGGAATTGTGAAGGAAAAGAGTTCGGGATGGGAATTTGCTATCTCTATTTACATTTTCTGGTGAGTGAACTTTTTTAGCAACACCTATATACTCTCCTCTCAACTATTTCAGCATCTTTAAGTTTCCCATAGAATTTCAGGTTTTTTGTTTACTTTGTTTCCCAAAATGAGAGGGAACCATTATTACTCTAAATATTTAAAGTATATGGTTTTGTATCTCTTTCAAGTACTCAGTAGTTCTCCCTAGTGGATAGAATGTTCCTGTAATGTCAATGCAATTTTTGTCATGCTTCTTCTCTGTTTTACATATTTCTTTTTTCTGTTGAAACAAAAGAGAAACGTCATGAGATTTGGTAAAGGAACAATAATAATTATGCATGATGAATGTTTTAACTATGCCCTCAGAATAAAGCATGCTAGTAAGTGCTACATATAAAGCGCAGAAGTATTCCTGTATCATTCTGGATGATGAGCAATGACTAGTAAAGATGAAGAACATATGTATATGGACTTGCTAACCAAGATGAGCATACAAGATACTTTTTTAGCAGTAGTTTCTTTACAAGTTCTTAAATGCAAATTGAGGTTTAAGTTTGGATGAAGAAAGTCCTAATCAGTTTATTTATTCTTTTGTTTTCTGCAAAGTTAAATGCATCCAGATGACAAAGACATACTAGAGCTTGAAATCTGGGAGATAATTTAGCAAGAATTAGATGTTACTAGGTGAACATTATTTGTTTGAAAAGGAACTGTTTTAGCCTGGCAAATGCATGAAACATTGAGGTATAGTTTACTGTTTCTTAAGAAAAAATTAAGTGGCACATGGATTGCTGTAAACTATGGTGGTGTTAAATGAACTGGTCTTAATTGTGCAAGTTTTTAAATGATAATACTAATGATAGATGAAGTTTCTAGAAAGTTAAGAGGACCTAATTTTGGATACAACAGGTAGTACTCTCAATTTATGTGTGAGATAGGAACAAGTTAAAGCAGTATAATTGGAAAGAGTCCAAGAAATTTAATCTCCATACTTACTCTTCAGCAAAAGCCAGTGGTAGAGCACTTTTGGACATATTTTTGTCTGTTTTGGATAAATTGGTACTCATCTTTAGCATGGGATATTTGCGATGACGGTAAGACCAGAGAGTGAGAATGGAATGGGTGAATATGCTGAAGGTGGGATGGATTTAGAAAGGACATCTTGATGTGGAAATATGTAAACAGAAGAGAACTCTCTGTTTTTGGGAACATTATTGTCTATAGAGACGCAAAATGCTTTCAAAGTAGATGCCAGAAATCATTTTTGGTTTGTTAGAAAGAGAATTCATGTTGAGAGACTCTGGAGCGAAGTTCTTGACTTGGCTTTTCCTCCTAGTTTTTGCAACCTCACTTGCTCTTTTTGCATTCCAGAAGGGATTAATTTTTTATTCCCCAGAAGGGATTAATTATTTAAGCATAATGCGAACCTGCCCATTAAAGATAATAGATACTGTTATAGAATCACAAAGGATTGTTCTTTCAAATTAGTGGGTTCGAAGAACCTGTTTCATGGTCTAAGTGAGAGGTGCTCATTTTCTAAGGGTGGTTAAAGAAGTTGAGTTCACCATTTAAGAATGTACACGCTTGCCAATTCTTTTTTGTGCATTTGTGTCATTCACTTTTGTCATTAATGGTTTTGCTTTTGTTTCCTTCAAACTTTTGCTTTATGCAGTTTATAGTGTAATCTGGAAAATGCATGTATCAATGTTGGCTTATGAGATGACATTCTATGAAAACTTCTGCTATTGAGTCAAGCACAATTAGCACCACCTTCCTTTTCTCTGTTATCCTTCTAACTGCTGTTTATAGTTTGTCGATTTTCTGTTTATAGGTGGTTTTGCAGATGCTACATTGGTTGATTGCAGTATGTTACAGAAAGATCTTTGATGTCATCTTATCCTCCTTCCTCCCTTATCTCTCTCTCTCTCTCTCTCTCAAGTGATTCTGATTCTGCCCAACTGCTCCTTCCATTGTTCTAGGTCGAGTGCATTGTATATTGGTTTCTATTATTTACCTATTTAGCAGAAATAGTACAAGGCAGAAAAACTTTTGTCATACTTCCTCCTCAGTCCTCTCACTTTCTCCCTCTCTCTCTCTCTCTCTCTCTCTCATGCTTGTGTGTGTGATGCTAGCAAATAACTTGCACATGATGGATATTCAGAAGTTTTTAAAGGTTTGATAGTTAGATATATATATTAATTCGGTAATCAAAGACTCTGAAATGAAATACATGAGATGTATTTTTTTGTAATCACAGCTACGACTATTGACGTTTCGAAAGTTAATAAAGTTTACATGGATTGATTATGTTTAAATATCAAACTAAGAGCTTGTTATTGGGGCGCTTGAACAACAGTTGAAAAAATACAGCAATCGAAGGGTTAACCTACAAAGAAGATTTTTCTACTTCTGCTCCAACAAACAAAATTTTCAGGAATGTATCTGCAGTGAACAGTTCATGTACATAATTATTTAATGATAAATAGATTCATTCACTCTCTGGAAGCAAATCATGGTGGAGTGTATATTTGGTTGATAGTACAATGCAAGCTTAACTTTCTTTGGTTTTGTTTTGATTCTGTTCAAGATATACTAGTGTATGATATCAGGTGTCTCTATTTGTAATGGCAGGAATTGCAGCATCTTTAACTGTTGAGCAATGACTGTTGCTTCTTCCTGGGTGGAGGATTCTGTTGGTTGTCAATGATACGCTTTCTGGAATTGTAGTTCAGAAACTTCCTCAGAAATTCAGGTGACTGCTAAATGTTGTAAATCTTCAGATAAAGTTTTGATTATTTTTGTATGACAAGCATTGCAGAGTATGTAAATATGTAAGTATGCCTGAGCAGAATGTTAATGAGCTTACTGTAGCAGAATATCAATGTTGAGTTTTTTGTTCAGCATTCAAGGCGCATGCAACAGTCAAGTGTGAGTTTTCAAATCATCCAACTGGTTTTTGGACAGTCGAAATTGGTACTGAATGTCAGAGCAAGAAATACATCATAGTTTTGAAAGTTCAAGTTTTACTTTAATTTTCTTCCATGCATTTCCATGCTTGGAAGTTTGTCATGAATGTAAAGTAGACAGCTTTATTAGAAAGGTTCCATAAATGTGTGACTAGGAGTTTCATCTACAAGAAACGTTTTGATATTTCAAAGACAAATTTTAGCAGGACCACAACGAAAGTTAGCAAAGCAAGCATGTCTTATCCTACCTTGTCATCTGCTTCCTATGATTATTGAATAGTAACAGTGTGAGTTAATTAATTACCTTTGTTGACTTCCTTGCAGTTCCATGATTTGAAGTATCCCTAAATCTATGCCTAACCTTAGATAGAACTCTGAGTAAATGGATGTTATTGGTATTGTCAACTAGGACCCTGTAACACAAGCAAATTGCAGTATCCAATTTACCATATTCGGATTGCATGGCACAGTTGCAATTGTACAATTTATTTGACCTTTTAAGCTGCTGCACTGATTTTTTCTTCTAGGGATATGCCAAGTGCTCTGTTGCTAAGTCGATCACTAGGTAAGTATACTTGCCAACCTTTGCTTAATAGATAGAGATCAATATTCAATAATGTATGATAGGACCAGGCTGCAATTTGGTCAGTATGCAGCCTTAGGGGTTAGAATAGGTTTATACTGTATACTAAAGCAGAGACTGCTAGAGGCTTGGACCCTAGGGATTTAATTAAGGCTTAACAGTTAGCAGTACTAGTCATATGAGTTACTCAGAGGCCTAAATTTAGCGTTAGTTAGGTAAGTCATATACAAACCACAAAATGATTCGAGCCTTGGCTGTTAAAATATGTGGCCTTGTGTAGTTAGTGGCTTAAATAGCACGAAAGTAATCTTACCTAATAGGTAACAAACATCTGACTTGAATCATAGTGCATTTAAACTCCCTTACGATCATTACAGTTCCTTTAATTTTCTGATATCCAAAGGCCCTTGCGCGTAACTTGAAATCTATTGAGAAAAAGTAAATAATGTTTTCAGAATGTCATATTCTAGATTTGTTTCTTTTTTTAATTCTATTGATTCATATTCATCACTATTTAATGATTCCTAAATACATTATGAAATTTTGTAATTGAGAACTTTATTTGAATATAAAAAAATATGTCCACGGGAAAGTTTCTTCTTTTGATTAATTTTCTTTTTCTCCTTTACGAATTCTTCTTATCTGCCAGGAGGACAAAGTGAATTGTGCCGGAGCAGCTCACAAATGAGTAGGAATGAGGACATCTTAGGCCCTAGAATTCTAGAGAATGGTCATAAATGCCTGGATATATTACATGGTAATAACACCTAATTGTCATCCTCATTCTTTTTTCCAACCTGAGTTTCATCTTATTGCTATCTACAAAGGTATACAACAACATCACAGCTAGTGAGTTTACTAGGCGCCAGAAGATGAGTTAAGAAGACTGATATGAAGTAGTCGATGTCTCCCTGCATCTCTTTGATAATTTTAAGAGTCTTTCTGGCAGAGTTGTTTAGCTTTCCTCCATCTAGTTTGGTTGATTATTATTATATGATGCTGCACCAGACCTGCACTACTCCACTTGTGTGTTTTTTCCAAGAAAATTGGGCAAACAATGCTAAGTAGAACTGCACCAAAACAGAAATGGCACTTGGACACTCAAAAAGAGGCATGGCCCAGTATATAATTAACAAGAAGAGATTCTACAAACAGCCCCACTACAACTTGAGGGAAAAAAAAAGAAGATGATTAATGCTTAAACTTGGATGCCTGTCTTGTCTCACGTAGATAACGTTTTAACAAATCTTATCTATGACTAAGATCTTGTTTCTTAAGGAAGTCAATGAAGTGATGAAGATTTTTCCTACCCTCAAAATCAATACACAAGGAAAATTTATCTTATAATCAGTGACTACAGATGCTTTCATGCTTAACTATTCCTGAAGTTTCAAGACTGCCCTGAAAGAAGATGAACACTGTATTAAACACTTTCTATAAGGAACAAGATTTTGATAGACCAATTTATATTATTAATGAACAATGATATACACGAAGTAGTCAGCTATATTTGTACATGGCAGACCCACCTAAAGGTGCCAAAGACGATCATAATCATGCATGGTGGCATGATACTGCTTCAATTTGGAGATGACTCCATAAATATGTAGGATTTTGACAAGATTTTGGTTCCTCTGAGCTAAAGTAAAAAGTGGAATGATTCTCGACCACCCTGCCCGGTGGTTCTGCTCCCGACAGGGTTTCCAACAGCAAAATGGAAACAGGAGAAAACTTTATCTGACATGCATAATTTCTACTACTACCTAGTGGAATGTTTATATACTGAAACCTTTAGTTTGAGAAGTGGGTAGAAATCTCATCCTAAAACGTCTTTCCAGAACGAACTGCTGGCTTCATCGTTCACGAGACTATTCCAATCATCGAAGACATTGGACTGCTCAGGTGCTTCTGCGGGTATAGAACTGTGTTTGAAGCTTTCAAACGGGTTGATGATGGAACTCTCAGGTGTCGCTGAAACTAATGACGGGAGAGAATATTCCGAGTTATACATGTTGCTGGAGACATTAAAGCCGTCACCAAGAATGGGACCTGGAGTGATTTGACCATCTAAGCATGGCAAAGAATGTGAAGTGGAAGTCTGTTGTTGATTGAGTAGTGGAGAAATATTGCAGAAACTTGTATTCATGGACTGTGCTTGTAAGGGGTCAACGGTGAAGTCGGTGTTTGTGCCGTCGAAAAGCCGGTTAAGTTGGATAAGATCTGCCAAGTTGGTGTTTCCCTGAATATATGGAAGAGGATTTGGATTTATAGCTTGCATCATGTTTTTGAGGAGTTGGAACTTGATCAAGTCATTAGCATTTGCCTGTAAGTTAAGAGCAGCATCCAAAGGATTGATGAAATTGTGCAGATCAGAAACTGATAAGAGCTGAGCCTGAGAAAGATTAAGAAGACTAAAATCAGGAATTGGCTTGTGAGTTGTCGGGTCAATGCCACTCCTTAGCAGCTTCTTCTTCAAATGCGTGTTCCAAAAATTCTTGATTTCGTTGTCAGTTCGTCTAGGAAGGTGAGCTGCAATTCTTGACCACCTAAAACCACATGTTAAATAAGACGAAGGTTGAGTGCAGAAGTTTTTCATCATTGATAAAAATAAAATGACAGAAAGTGAAAGAAGATAAATTACTTGTTTCCCAGTTGCTTATGGAGGGCTATGATAGCTGATTCTTCTTCAGCCGAGAAGCCTCCTCTCTTAATACCAGGCCTCAGATAATTTGTCCATCTTAGCCTGCAACTCTTGCCGCACCTATTCAAGCCCGCTTGCTTGGGAAGAGCCTGCCAGTTCCCCTGGCCATGCTTTTCAATATATTCAACCAACCTTTGGTCTTCCTCAATCGACCATGGCCCTTTCTTTACACCTTTTTCTGGAGGCCTCACCATGCTGCGAGGATGAAAGACAGAGACAAAAGCAAAGAAGAATAGGAGATATATTGACTGAATGTATAGGTAAACCGGGACAGCTCATAGTTGTACATATGAAGATTTAAAGAGAGAGAACATGATTTTTTTTTTTAATGATTAAGTGGAAGACATTTTTCTCATGAGAAGGTCAAAATCTTTACTCGATTATTTTAAATGTTGCTTCCAAACTGAAGTTAAAAACAGAAACAAGTCTTCTAGCAACCCTTTTTTCTTTGTAAAGGAAGAGCTAGGCTCCTCACCACCAATTGGATGCAGAAATTAAAATAAGGTTTAGGTGGTGACTGTTGCTTGCATTGTGGGGGGTAGGGGTAGAACTTCCATTGTGACTGTTCCTCAGAACACGTATGTTGAAAGGTATCCATCATGACTACTTTTTTAACTTTTTCCACAAAGTTTGAAGGATGAAACTTCTTAGCATGGATGACCAAAAGAAATAATGAGCCACTGCCGAGATTATTTGAGTACATAGCAGTATTTGCGTTATAGTAGGATTGATATCTGATAGTATAATATTTTCATCAAGGCAAAAGTGCAAAATTACTAAAATATTGCAAAATATCACTTTTCTCAACCCTTTTTTTTTTTTTGGGGGTCAATCTGCCCTTGCATTATTTCTAGTTCGTTTAATCTGCTTCATTTAACCAAATTTTTGAGAAAAATAAAATTTTTGAATTGGTTTGTTGACCATTGGTGCACTTCACTCTTTCATTAATTTTTTTTTTTAACGGCAACCCTATGCACAGGGTGGGGATGCCAGCCCCTAATTTTATTAATCAGCACACTCTTTCATTAATTGCTCATTGTTTACTCTGCAAATTTGCCATATTGAAGATAATCTCATTTTAAAAAGTCGAGAGTTCAAGCCTATATATATCTACTTCTATTCTAGATAGTTTCCTGAAAAAGTACAAGTTTTACTACTACTTGAAATTTCACAGTAATCACCATTGATATAATTTTCCAGCTTTTACGCGGGGTGGAAAATGTTACAATGACTAGAAATAATAAATGAGTCGGCGGTGCGCGGAAGTTGCATGCTACTTTTACATGGGTTTTATCGATTTCGACGACCAAAGAGAAGAAATGGAAAATAAGAAAGAAATAGCACGACGACCTTACCAATTATCTAAACGACTTTGGCAATTTAGGCTGTGTTTGAAATTCTTTTAAATTTCTCTAATTGTGTAGATTATTTAGGAAATATTTGAATATGTCACTCACTAATTGATTTAGTTTTTAAAATACATTTAGATATATAATTGGATAAATTACAAGTCCAAATATTTCTTATTCAATCCAAACAACTAGGGTGATGTTGATGGATTTTTCAAATTCTTCATTAAATTTCTCAATCCAAAGGAAAAGGACTTTGCCAATTACTTGCTCCATACGGTTTGGCTAACATAGCAAAGACTTCATTTTAATGAGTTCATACATTTTTATTGACCTCAAATCTACAAGGTTTTATATCTTCGGTCATAAATATTCTTGAATAGTAATTCTTTTCTGAGATTCCAACAATAATGCAACTAGTCTTTGTTTTTTTTTTTCGAAAACGTTAACAGTAATCATGAGTGTGTTTGGATAGTAAATTATTTGAAATAATTTTGTAAAAAAATACTGTAGCACTTTTTTGATGTGATGTATGTAAGATAAAAAGGTGATTAAAAAATGTGTTGATGATGCAAGCAAGTCAGTGTGTGTAAATAAAATGGAAATAATGTCAGTCCTCTTATACAAATTGATTATTTCCATTTATTAGCTTCTCTCTTCTTGTTTTGAGTTATGACAGCTAATATACTACATTCAACATCACTAATCAAATGATTAGCTTGGCTGCTGCTCGTATTTTTATTTTTTTTCCAAAATCATGCATCTTTAATCCTCACTATCACATCATCGAAAATGTTATCAATTTGTCATTTCATTACCAGTTTCACATCTTCACGCATTCAGGCTTGATTAATTTTATTGCAAAATGACAGGTTTCTAACTGCCTATTTGAATGTGGCTAGCTGCTATGAATGGTTGAACTTCTCTCCCCAACAAAGCTCTTTTGGTTTACAATGAACACTAAAATAAATGTTTTTCTTTTTTTCTTCCCTCCTTTTTAATCCTTTTCTTTCTTTGAAAGAGAAAAAAAAAACACTTTTAATCTACAAAATTGGATGAAAATATTACCACATTCTATTGCTCTATCTCACGTCTAGTATGCATGGACACACCTGGATAGGTATATGTATTTCTCAAATTATTTATGCCACTATAAAATTGAGACCATGAGACCATACCAAACTTGCCTTTGTGGTATGAAATAGATGTAGGGTGTCTTTGTAATTGGTGGATAACCAACTCAATTTGTAATTTTCATTATCTTTATCCCCCAGCATGAGATCTGCAAATACGTATTGGATTCTCATGAACGGGAAACGAGCAATTAGCATATTCAAAGCATATTTAGAAAACTGTGTCTTGACAGTGATGCTTGAAATAATGAATTTTAATTTAACCATTCTCTGGTAGACTATTTAAGTGAACAAAACATTAATTATATGTACAGTATAGATCTGCTGCTTTGACTGCTATAACAGATCAGAACCTCTTGCAATTTTTTTTTTTTTTAAATTATTTTTACCAAGACTTCTTTTGAAGATTTGCGTAATATGACCAATTCTTCTGGGATCTAGTATTGTCTCTGATTTTTTTCCAATAGTGTAAGGACAAAGCAAAAGCATTACCATGCAACGTGATGGTTCTGGGATATCTAGCATCTTTCATATGCATGTATCTGCATGGCCAAGTTCGCTTGTTTTTGTAATTAAATTGGTGAGTGTCCATTTAACTATTAGAAATGACTTCAATTATGCGAAATATTTTGCCCTCTTATCTTGGAACTTTACAAAATTGCGAAAAAATATCCTTTCAAATTTTTTTTTACAGATTTGGTCCCTCTACAACGGAGCCATCCAAAAATTCAAAGCACACCCGCCAAGATTTTATGCATGACATATATAACACTGGTGGATGCAGGTGGTAGGGGTACCAAATGGGGTAGCCACCCAACCTAGACTCTAAAAATTCTTAAATACCTCTTTGAAAAATTAGAAAATTTTTTGATAGCCTTCTAACAAATAGACTTTGCCCGCTAAGATTTAAGAAACTCTATTATACCATGTTCAAATGTTAAAATTAAAATCTCAAGTTTCGATCCCAAAGCAGTGATATAAAGTAACTATATATTAACTTTAAGGGCAAATTACACTTTATTCCCCAGTGGTATAGCTAATTTTTACATAACCTCCATCTAGTTTTAAAAACTATATATAACTCTCTCATAGTTTGGATTAAAGTGTTAAAGTGATGAAAATGATCATCCGTAATGGAACCTTTAAAAATGTCAAAACTACCCTTGTTTAAAAAGTAAAATGGCTTAAGTGACCAAAATATATAAACGTAATATGCATGACACTCTAATTTTGTGTGGTTCTATATTTTACCATATTACCCTCTTATGATTTAGTTCTTTACCATATAATCTCCTTATGATTTTCAATATATATACATAACCGCCCTATGGTTAATAAATAATTTTTAACTTTACATAAGGGTATTTTTGACATTTTAGTTGACTCCGTTATAGATTGTAAATTCCATCACTTTGACGCTTTAATTCAAACCATAAGGGGGTTATGTATAGCTTTTGAAATTATAGGGAGATTATGTAATAAAATACTAAATCACAGGGGGTAAAGTGTAATTTGCCCTAACTTTAAAAGTTCATTATAAACTCTATTGGGCAATGTAGTACCATTTAGTTGTGACAGGGGGCTAATAATAGAGATATATTAAGTTGATTGTCGTTTGTACTTGAATTAAGTAGAGATCTAGCGTGAATTCGTGTGTATGTCATTATTAAAGTAATGAGAATCAGCCTGGAAATCATCTTATATGGTTCGCCTTTTGGTGCGTACTTACTAAATTAAGTTACCATGTCCAAGAACTATTTTCCACGGGTGACCCAACAAAGTTAAGGTAAATTATTAATTATTGTATCCACTTAAATCGAGAAATTAAACTATTAAATTGGAAATCATCACATTCCCTATAAATGGTAAATATTCTGCCACATCAGCTACAGAAAGTAGTTTGAAAAGTATCAAATGATTGGTCAAATAGTATCAACTGATTTCCTAACCACCCAGAGAGAAAAGAAACAGCTACAAGTTAAGCAGGCAGTCATATAATGACCCTTGTAACATTAAATCAGCCGCCATTCAGAGAGATTGTGCCAACTTTTGCCCGCTTATTTGTTATATTTCCACTATGAGAAAAGGGTAGTTTTTATTTTTGGGGGGTACAAAAAAAAAAGTATAGTTAAAACGACCACCATATATAATTAACATTGACCTTCTAATTAATCAAAAAATGGAAAGAATAGATATTGAGTGAAGAACTCAAACCATAAAAAAAAATTGTCAAAAAAAAAGGATAAAAATGATGTGCAAATAATATGTTACCTCCTAGCAAAGCACATATGCCAATTCAACGGCAATACGAGTCAAAATCATGACCCTTGTCACCTGAGTTGTTGGTAATGTTTCTCACTGCCTCGTCAGTTTCTTGTGGTTGAATGCAATTTACGTATTACCCTACCAGTTTCCATGCAGCCGAAAACTTTTACCACAAAAAAAAAAATAATTTACAGTTGAAGCAGAATTTCACTGAATTTCCGTAGTCCTTATCCTTGACTTCCATAAAAGGTTCTTTATGCCCCTTAATCAACACAGTTGACATCACTACTACGATTTTGTCAATAGATCGAAATGGGTGGTTAGGAAGTTGGGTCAGATTTGCTGGGAGGTCATCCGGGTTCCTTACCTCAGTCGCTTGAATAATGGTAAGTCCTATAATCATCATTAATCTTTTTCTTTTTCTTTTCTTTGAATAAAAAATATCATTTCATTCATAAATCTGCACTAATGATAGAAAAATAATCGTCGAATATCATAAAAACAACAAATTTGAAAGATTTACATATACACCAGATCTGCGAAAATTGTAAATAAATCTCCAACCTATTCCAAATGATATCAATCTCTTCGAACTCAATTGGTGTCATGATCATCTGAATCTCCAACTCATTCCAGTGCCAACCAGAGAAAGAAAAGTAAATGGAGTGATTTAGGTATGGATATTTTTTTGTTCATTTTTTGGTTTCTCTCTGTGCAATTTTTACATGTCTAGTGCAATATACTGTAATACTGTATCAAATCGTTGCTAGTATTTATAGAAAGCAACAAACAGAGTTATAGATGGATATCTTTTCCTTGCAAATTAGCTAATCTATTGTTGCTGTGCTTTGGATATAAGTCGACTGATTCAATCATTAAATCATTGACAAAACTAGTGACCCATCCATCCGAACCTTTTGCTAGGTTTCTTGCGGAGTTGGATTTAGTAACTGTGGCTAATATACTACATTCAGGTCAATAATCGAATGACTAGCTTGACTGCTCGTATTTTATTTTAGAGTTTTTCTAACGGATGCTTATAGGGCATTCGTTAACACACCTGATATTCATCTAACCAATCATATGTATATGTATACTAACAATTATTATTTTCTCTTATATTTATATATTTTCTCTATTTAATCTTGCTTACCCTCTCTTATATTTATTTATTTTTTCTCTAATTAATTTTATATTTTTAAAAATATAACACATGAAATACATTTTAACGAGAGTGCACCCGTTAGACAAACCGTTTATTTTATTCCACAATCATCTTTAATCCTTAAAGTCACATCATGGAAAATGTCATCAGTTTCGTCATCTCCTAATAGATTCACGTCTTCTTGCATTTTGTCTTGATTAATTCATTTGGAAATGAAATGTTTCTAACTGCTTACTTGAATTGACTGCTGTGTATTGTTTATACTCCCTCACCAACCAAGCTTTCAGTTTACAATGAGCACTAAAATAAATGTTTTCCTGCTTTTCTAATTTCAGAATTTTTTCTCTTTTTTTTTCAAGAAAAGAGAAAAGCAATCTTTTTGCTTTCACACACATTTATACCATTAGAACCGAAATATTAGAGGTGGCAAAATGGGCGGGATAGGCGGGATTTGCTTGGGTTTAAGATGGAACCGAGTCATATGGGTTTGGGCCCAACCTTACCCATATATGTTTTGGGACTAACTTGGGCAGGATCACTTTGGGATGGGTTTAGATTGATCCCGCCCAATACCCAAATCTATTTTCTACATATTTTTTTCCTTTAATTTATTTTTTATTTTTTTAATATAATTTTAATATTTTTGATTTATTAAATTTCTTTTAGTTTTATTAAATAAACATGCAAGTGCTTTATACTCAGGATTATCACCAAAAATTGGATTAACAAATAAAGGAAAAGATAGATATACAATCATGACTATAAAAATTGTTAAAAACAATTTTTAAATCTAAGACTCCGTTTGGATTGGCTATTTTTTCAAAAAATAAGTTTTTCAAATACAATGTTACAGTGATATACAATAACTCAAAAAACATCCCATCCATATTAGTATATCAAATATTTCAAAAAAATTTTATAGTACAAATTTTTCATATACACTACTACAATAAAATATTTCAAAAACAACCCCCAAAAATAGTTAATCCAAACGGAGCCCTTGCTATTTGAGCCCAATGGGTACCCAAGCATTTTCCAAAATTTCCCATCAATTAATGGGTACAATTGGGATTTGTCCCATTTTAAACCCAATATCAAATTCCAATACCCATCCCGCCCAAAGTCTCAATGGGCATGGGTAACCCATTGGGACTTGGGACAAATTGCCACCTCTACGAAATATATATCCCACAGTTGATCCATACCGTATGAAAACAATACCTCACTGATTGCTCTAAGGTGTGATGTTACTGATGTATGCAGTAATTTTAGGTTAAATAAGGAGAAATGATCTGCAATACGTAATGGATTCCCCGATATAAGATCTGCAATACGTAATGGATTCTCATGAAAGGGGGAGGACCAATTAGCATATTCAAACAATTAGAAAAACTGTGGCCCGACAATAATGATACTTGAAACAATATATCTGCAGATTTGACTACTGTAACAGAAGCTCTTGAAATTAAAAATTAATTTTAACAATGACTACTGTTTATTTGATTAAGAGTTACGTAGTTTGACCAATTTGTCTGTAATCTAGTTTTGGCTCTAATTTTTTAATGCTGCAGGGGCAAAGCTCAGGTATTACCATGCAACGTGATGGTTTTCGGATATCAACGTTGGGTTGCTTCTCCTTATAATTAAATTGTTGAATATCTAAATAACTCCCATTATGGCAAAAAATATTTTACAAAATTGCAAGCAGTATTTTGAACAAATCCACCTAATTCTTGCAGCTTTTTTTTTTTTTTTTTTTTGTATTTCTTTCGTTTTCGCCCCATTATCTGAGGGAAAGTTTTTATCTCGAGTTTTATGTATGCCACATATTAGCTGTATATCAACTTTGATAAGAGTATATTTTACGTATTTTTAGTGTGCTTTATTGGTTAGTTTTGGTGTGTTTTATTTAGTTTTATAAATAATTAACTAAGATTCTAGTGAAAATATGCATTTTGTGGTTAAAGTGTGAAAATTGCATTTCTATGGATTTTTATGGTAAAAATTTCATATTTTACAGGTTTAATGATTCAATTATCAAATGGAGACCATTGAGAAGATATTTGGATGATTGATGATGATTTAGAGTGATGAAAATAAAATATGAAGTGTAAAAGGAAAAATGCAATTTGAGGACAAAGGAATCAAACAAAAGTCAGCTTTGGCATCTGTTGGTATTTTGGCTATATCTTGGGGTACATACATTGGATTGAGATGATCTTTATACCATTTTGAAGCTCAGAGACATATCTACATTTGGTATGAAGACATCAAAGTCCAATTCAGCCGTTTTTATAGGCCAAATGTTGAAATACCGAAATTCAACTCAGCTGTCCAAAGTTGAAAACAGAGCTCTGACCAGTCTTTAGTATTTTGGTCATATCTCAGTTTATAGAGCTCCAAATGGGATGATTCTTGAGGTATTGGAAATCTAACTCAAAGGGCTACAACTTCTATGTTTTACACAAGAGCTAGTTCGGCCTTCATCATCGAGCAAATAGCAGTTGAAGTAATGTCAAATGCATAGAAGCGAAAACGTGACTCAGTGAAAATGTGGCATGAAGCCGCGTTTTCTCAAGTCGCGTATTCCTCAATTGCAGCCACAACTTGCTCAGAAAATTGTGTTTTATTCACACAAACTTTTTGGTCCATTTTTCCTGCAAGAATATCGATGGAAACAGCCCAAGACAGTTGCAAAAGAAGCTTTACAACTCATTCTGGCTTGTTTATGGGCTCAAGACATGATTTAACACCTTGTTTCTTGCAAGAAATTTCTCTATAAATAGCTGCCTTGGAGAACCATTTTGATAACTTTGGAAGGCTAGAGAAACTCCACAAAAATGTAGTCTTCACTAGTTTTTCTTAGTTCATTAGCATAGAGCAGTTAGCGTAGTTTATTCATCTTGTATTTGTAGTTAGATTTGGATGAAGATTGAGGAGCAAAGATGAAGAGGTTGATCTCATGTGACAAGGGTGATATCTCTTCTACTACTTTCTCTATTGTATTGGATTTCATGTTTAATTATAATACAAGTTGGCTTTGTGTTTTTATTATGTTTAGTTAAAGTTTATGCCTAGAGTTATGGTTAAACTTGCTATATTTTGTTTGTGATGTTTACTTGGCTACTTGGTGATATTATTTTGAGCAAGTTATTTATCACTTTTGGTTATCTAATCATGATTAACTGGCCATTAATTATGATAATCTTAAGGTGTTAAGTTTGCAATGAAAATTGAAATTTAACATTAGTTCAAAGAAGTGATAAGCCTAGGGAGTACACTTACGAGAGTAGAGGTGCACCTATGTGGCTTTAGTGACTTGTTTCATGTAATTTCATAGAATAAATGAGCTTGTAATTAATATCATAACCACGAGAGTAGGTATGGTTTAGCTACAAGTATAGTTGATTCACTACAAGAGTAGGTTTCACATACATTAGGAAATTACGCCATAACCAGTCAAGATAATAGCATTCACTTAATCAGTAATCTCATTTGCAAGAGTAGTAAGGAATTCCATACCTCTAGGAGCTTTCTAGTGTTAATTTTATTACTTTTACTTCATGCTTATAGTCTAAATAATAAAGGAATTCGAAAAACACCGGTAATTGCAATCTTCCTTGTGGGATCGACCCTTAATACCCTATACTCGCTCACGATTCGTATACTTGCGATAAATCGCGTGTGAGGTATTTAGGAATTATAAATGTAAAACTTGATTGTGGATGAGCTAAATGTTATATGTATACCCCGCGCACGTCAAACTTTAAAAAGTTCATTCACAAAATTTATTGGGCAGTGTAGTATCATTTAGTTGTGACAAGAGGCTAATAATAGATTAATTAAGTTGATTATCGTTAGTAATTAAACTATGGATAGATCTAGTGTGAATCCGGGTACATTTTGTGTCATTATTAAAGTAGTGAGAATCAGCCCAGTACATGTTTATTAAATTAAGTTAGAATCAGCCAACAAATCATCTTAAATACTACTTAGTTGATATTTATTATGCTTCTGTTCCAAACTTGAAGACATAATCCACATTTAAGGCACAGTGTCTTGGTTTAGAAGTTTATAAAGATTATAAGGTGGGGTTACTTGTGCTCCTCAATTTCATCGGACATCTTCTAACTAAAAATTAAAGTTAAGCAAAATGACAAGAGAAATAGGACGTCACTTATCCTGGTGGTCAATGAGCGTTAAGAAAATGGCTTGCAAGAGCAAAATAATTTCTTGCTTTTTTTTTTTTACTTCCCATCCCTATCCTTTCCCATTCCCTTTCCACCACCGACCGTCAGATCTAAGATTCGAATCCTTCTGAGCCTGACAACAAGGAGAGTTCTAAGAAAATAATTTTTTGCTTGCTGAGCTTTTTGCTACATTTATGATTCTGCTTCTAAAGATTTTAAAAATAAAAGATTCAGTCCACGACAAAAAAAAAAAAAAAGGAAGGATCCGGAATTCAAAATTATGTCCACAAAGCTAGAGAAGCAAAAGGTGCCTATATTGGATTTCAGTAATTGAATCGATCGATTTTCCAAATTGGATTAGGTATTGAAACTACTAATATCGAGAATTTACCATTTTACCTTGAAGCAAGTTCAAGTAAATCACACTTTAAAAATACTTCTTCCTTTTAGTCACGTATGGATATGGCAAGCTAGCCAGGAGATTAATAATGTTGTTTTGTTCAACAATATGCCAAATAGTACATTAATAGTTTGGTGCGAGAGTGCCTCAGTTTCTATGAAATTCAGAAAAAGTTACTGATAAAATGTTGGTGTAGAATGGAAAAAATTTGCCCTGAAACAGGTTTAGTATGAAGCTGAAAATACCAAGGTTTATTTATTTACTTTATTTTGGAGAAAGTGGGGTGGTTTGAGGGAATTGAGGATGATAGTACTTCTGTAAAAGTTTACAAAGGAGGAATAGCTTGAATTGAAAGTCTTGCTTCCAACTTAAGGTCAAATATCCAACTACTCTCTCAAGTAGGAAGAAGATTTCTTAACCCAACTATTTGTCTGAAAGAAGATAGAACAGGAGGTTATATAATGATAGTCATAGTTTAAGCTTAATTACTGTTACTTCAAACACTTAAAAGCATAACTGTTTTTCAGTATTTTTAAGTATGACTCTTTTTTTTTTTTTTTTTCTTTTTAACCCTTCCCCTAGTCCTTCCCTACCCCAAACCTGGCAGTCAGGGTCGATTCCTGGTCTGCCGTGCAGGAATTCAACTCCTTGTCTATTAGCCCCACATTTAGTCGTAATTTCTCTTCTTATTATTTTTGAAATTTAATAAAGGTGCATTACTTATCTGCTAATTTGCATAGGTTCAATGTTTCATCCTACGCTATAACATATGCCATCGGCTACAAAATCCATGTGGTTCCTTCTCCAATGAAGCGAAAACCTTTTGCCTCCATAAAACCAAGAGAGAATGAAGTAGACAATCGCTATATCAATTTAATCTTCATTTGGTTTGGCAGTTTAAAAAAATTCTTTCGCAGTTAAACATTTTCAGTTCATATTAATCCGGTGATTGCATCATACCAAAAAGAAATGTTTCATTTCTACTACTATGGCTTTATTTGGTAACATGTTCGAATGCCTTGGTTAGTTTAATTGCTTCATTAATTACTCCGGATGATGCATTGCACCTTTATTATTTCTCAGCAGAATTCTTTAAACATATCACCAACTGCTCTTTGAATATTGATTTGTATTGTCTGTCGGGATTAAGACTTAAATGTATATAATCTCACTATTGGGTTTTCTTTAGGGAAACAAATCTAACAGCACTTAGATCCTCTCTCACAAAGGTCAAAAAGTAAAGAAAAAAAATCTTACTAACACATTGAACTACTAAGTTCTTTTTTCTTTTTTTGAGCTTTAAAAAAATTTTTTTTTTTAACACTTGAGCTGAATACAAAATAGCTCGTTCTTCTTTCTTTTCAAGTTAATCACCTGCGTAAATGAAACAAATTTATTGTTATAAACTCGGGGAAGGTTTTGAACAAATTCTTAGCACTAAGCAATTGGGGATTGGCGTCCTCCTTAATAAGAAAACGTTTATTGTCAAGTTTAGCCAATAAAAGAGAGAGATTCTACTATTTGGTTAAGACGAATGAGTAGCTGTGAAGCATGCTTTGGAGGAAACTGACCCAAAAAATTAACAAAAAATTAAAGGAAGTAATTATTATCAGAGTGGGTAGTTGTCATTTTGTGGTAAAATTATGTTAGCTTTAGCCATTCGAAATATGAACGGATGTTATTGTACCATGAAATAAAAATGAAAAAGCACAAGATATTTCAGTTTAATTTGACAAAATGTGCATAGGGGAAAACCCCATCACATTCCCTATGGATGGTCAAGATTCTGCCCCATCAGCAATAAATAATAGTTTGACAATCAAAGTTGGAAATGGTTGGTCAAATAGTATCAACTGATTTCCTAACCACCCAAAGAGAAATAGAAGCAGCTTTCATTTAGCAGACATTCATATAATCATAGAATTGGTGGCCGGCCCCTGTGACACTTAAAATCTTAAAACTGTCATCATCCAAGGAAATTGTGTGTAGCTTTGCCAGCTTAATCCACAATGAGAAAATGTTAGAAACATTTTTCAAACCAATTTTAATAAATTATATAAGTTATAACTTTGTAGTCTTAACTATATTTTTGTGTAAGTTTTACATTATTTATAAATTGGTGCCACATAGGAATATAGCACTATTTGAGTCTTTCTTAGATTTTGCTAGTTTTTATGTTTGCATCTTAGTCAATAGTTCTAGTTGATCTAGTTTCAAGTTCATTAACTTAAGCCCAGAGGAAGGTTTCCAAGAGTCGTAGGCTTAAACAAAGTCGGTGGTGATGTTTGAGTTGGTCGTCCAACTTAGTCTTGGTTTTGGTTGATTAATCTATACATACTAGTTGTGTTGGAACATTACTTGAAGAGTTGAATTGTGAGAACAGAGGAAAGTCTCTAAAATTATTATTTATGAGTTTTATTGTTGAAATTCGAGTTAACAAAATTGTTAAATATTTTTTGTGTGATTATTCTTCTCATCTTTCTGCATATTTTTATATGCTAGAAATTATTTTCACTGTAAGTGAATTTTTTTTTTGTGCAAACAAAAAAGGGTAATTTTATTTTGCCCTACTATAAAAATTATAGTTAAAGCGACCATAAACATATATAGGATCCTGGTCGACATGGAGAAGGTCATATAGTTATCATTGACTTTCCAATTAATAAAAAAAGGAAACACAGAGTGCTTTGATTTTCAGAAAACAATTGAATTCTTATCAATATACTCGGTTTTGGAACAAAATAATAATTAGGTGAAAGAACATAGTTATTGGGTGAGCAAGATGCTCCTATTTGCCAATCAGGAACAAGTCGAGAAGAATTCAAATCACAAGATTGATTGTTAAAGAAAGGGATGGATAATGATGTGCAAATAATGTCGCCTCCTGGATAGCACATATGCCAATTGAATGGCAATATGAGTCAAAATCTTGGCCATGTTGTTGAGTGGGCAAAGTTAAATTTACGTATGGAATTCGAACACTAACTCAGTGACGAGAGAAATCAAGATCAAAGGTTGGAACTGTCACCTGTGAAAACCGTCCAGACAGTTTCATGTATTTGGATAAAATGTAAATGCATATGTTTAGGATGTAAATTAATTTGAAAATAATGTAAATTTAATTCATCTTTTATGAGTCTTACGTACAATGTTAAAATCGATGTACAGCTCGTAATCTAAATCATACAATTTTTTCTTGACCAATTAAGACAGTGAAATGTTCAGGTATGATTGCAGAAGCAGCCGTTCCTGTCCCAAATTCGAGAAATCATGACACTTTTTTTTTAATGACAAATTTCAAATATGGATAGGAATGCCAGTCCCAAATTTTTTTCTTGACCCTTTTCTCCCGAGCTGGTACCATCTTCCAGCCTCGTCAGTTCCTTGTATTTGGATGCAATTTACGTATTATCCTACCAACTCCCATGCAACCAATAGCTTTATGGCACAAAAATATTCTATTTACCTGATTAGTAATAATTTACAGTAGAAGCAGAATTTCACCGAATTTCCGTAGTGCTTGACCTCCGCTAAAGTTATCTCAAGGTTCTTTATGCCGCTCTAATCAACACTCTTGACATCAGCGCTCCCATTTTGTCAATAGATCGAAGGCAGTGGTTAGGAAGATTGGTGAGATTTGCTGAAGTTCATCCGAGTTCCTTACCTGATTTGCTTGAAAATGGTAAGTCCACAACCATCATTAACCTATAAGTGAAAGTAATTAGCTTAAGAGAATGGATTAGATTAATCAAACCTGGTCTAACACTTCTTGGTTAAAAGTTTGATGAAAAGATCTAGGTTGGGAACACCCAATAGCCATCCCTTAACCAAAGTAAATTAAGAATGAAAGAAGAAGAAATTTATCTAGCTAATGGTGGCTCTTCAAATTTGTTAAGGGAATAAATAAATGTTGGGCTCTGGGAGAGCCAAACTCGGGGAGAATTTAACCATGAGTTATAATGGGAACCACAACCATGGGTTTGACACCACATCCAACCCAAAACCTTAAGGCATTGGGTCTATGGATCATTCCCACTTATATGTTCCTCATTCTACTCATCTCTTTCCGATGTGGGATATTGATTCACACTTGATATCCCAACAATCTCCCTTTCCGATGTGGGATATTGATTCACACTTGATATCCCAACAATAAAGAAAGATATTCTATACAGTAGAAAATACTATGTAAGAAAACATATATTTTTACTCAAACATAATTTAGTTCCATGGTTTTAAATGATGATCATGTTTATCCATGCTTTAAATTAGAGGTTTAAAGGGTAGGGTAATATGAAGTGAATTTTTAAAGATCAAGTGTACAATACAATGTCGATTTTATTCAATAGTTATAGGGATCTAGACTAATACTTAGAATAATTAATTGAGGGTAAGTACATATTTGAATTTTGAATCAGTTGTTTAAACAATTGAAGACCTAAATAGTTTCTGATTTGTAAGTAATGTTAGAATATTTTTGTGTGGCCTACATTACCACGGTACAGCATTCTTAATGTATAAGTGAATATATTTTTTCAGTTATTAAAAGTATAAATAGTTATGTAGATACCTATGAATAAGCAATTAAAAATGAAAGAAAAGAAAAAGCAACTACAGACTTCAAAAATAGATAAATAATTAGAGGAAATTATGACACCTATTTCAGTTCTATTTGTAATAATAGTCTTATAGAGTTTGAATTTATCTATAACTCTAAACTCCAGAAGGGGTTTGAACTCTAATATAGTAATATGTACGGACTCTTGCTTCTCCGCTCTTTCATCTAATCTACGTTTGTATGTCTATCTAGGGTTTTAAATGAGGCGAGTCGAGTTTTGGTCAAATTGAGTTGAGTCTTGACTCAATTTTATCAAGTTAGAACTTAGAACTTGAAATCAAGCTCAAGAGCTTTTAATATAAAATTGGAGCTCAAGTTCGATCTCAAATTCGAGCCTAGTCGTACTTGAACTTGAGCTTAAAAATAATTATTTTATTTTTTAAAAATGAATAAAATATTTATTTTCCTTAATAAATAATAAAAATATTAGGAATATATTTGTAATTTTACTATTAAAATAATATATATGCATGCATACATATATATTTATATTTAGGGTAAACAACAAAAAAGCTCCCTGTGGTATAACTATCATACAAAAAAATCCCCTCTGGTTTCATATCATACACGTCGATACCCCATGGTTTGAATTATTGTGAAAATTCGACGGAAATCGTTAAAACAGACAGAGCTGAGTGAAAAGATGAAAATACCCTTTTGATATAAGCGACAATTGCAGAAGTAATTTTGCTCTTCATTCTGTCAAAACCAACGAAGAGAGAGAGAAAGAAATAAAAAACCCTAGAGAGAAGATGGAGCAGCCTCTTTTGTAGCCAAATTTCAGCAAAAATTTCGATTGTTATTTCAATCAAATATCAAGATCGACAGATAATACGAGGAAGTGAAGATCTGCGGTGAAAAATCGAAGAAAAAGCAGCCCTTTTGTAGCCAATTGCAGCCCCTTCTGTAGCCAATTTTCAGCAAAAATTTTGATTCTTATTTCAATCAAATATCAAGATCGACGGAAAATAGGAGGAAGTGAAGATTTGCGGTGAAAAATCGAAGAAAAATGGGTTAGTATATCATCTCTCATCTATTTCCATTCGGGTTTTAGGGTATGATGTGGAAGCGAAAATGTTATTTACTGATTTCAGATTAAATTGGGAGGCCATTATTTAACAAAGATAATATTTTTGATGTATTTACATAATGAAGATGAAGGTTGTTCATGTATGCCCAGCAAACCTAGCTGCATAGATAGACAGCTTAAGTGTCCCTTTCAAATTGCTAAAGTTTTGATAATTATTGAAAGCTTAAAAAGGGATAACTTTATAGAAGAGGTCCCTCGTTTACTAGCTTTGGTTCCAATTCCTCAATTGTTTGGCAAAGATAAGGCTACGCGTTTCATGTCCTAATCTGGTCACCCCTTCTTTTTGGTCAGACTCAATTCTTGAGTCTGACAGTCCGTGTTTTTGGCTTAAATTTATACTATCAATGTGTAGTATTACTTCTATTGATCAATTACTACTGTTAAATGCCATGACTAGTCAAGCACGACAGCTTCTGTAATCTGTAATTATCTTAATATGGCTTATATGGAGACATGTTGTGGTCCAATGTGGTCCCCAATCCCACCTACAATGAATTGTTTGTTCTGATTGTGTTATGTTAGTTTTTTGTGTAGTTGTCAAAGACAAATTACTAATATCTGATGTCATTTATTGCTTATCATACTGCAGCAGAGGAGAAATCCGAGGGCAAAGTTGACATACACATGTATTTTGGTGGGAGATTTAGAGAAAAGCCAAGGCTCCACTACACAGGAACCCACATGGCTATTTTCAAAGATAAAATCGAAAATCAGTTATCGATAGTGAGTCTGTGTAGAATGTTTAAAAAGGTAGATGAAGGAGCAACTAGAGTAACTCTTTGGTTGTGTCCCAGATGTGGATTTAGAAGGTGGTCTACACCCAATTAGAGACAATAATGATATTGAATTAATGAACCAGTACTACTGGAACTTGCCTAAGGAAAGGCTAATTTATGCTTGCAGTGGGGATGAGCCATTTGAAAAGGAGCCCGAAGATGGTGGGGTCAGTGATGGAATAAAAAATGAAAGCCATGATACGGGTGCATGTGAAGATGGTGGGGTCACTAACACTACGGGGACAGGTGCATGTGAAGATGATGAAGAGCCAGAATGATTAAAAGATGGGTTGGAAATAATAGAAGATGAAGACATCTTTAGCCCAAAGAAAGATGCTGTTGGAGACAGCAACTACAACAAAAAAGGTGGGGCAGGGGCAGATGGAGACATAAAAAAAGGTGATGGCACTAGTGCTTCTTCAAAATTGCCAGTGCATGTATTCTCATTTGCTGGAAAGTCAGATGAAAAAATTTCTCCTAAAAGGGGTTCTGTGAGAAGAAAAGGGCCAGTAAAAATTCACAATATAGAGGGTATGATGTGATTCAGCAAATTACACCACCTGTTTCAGAGCAAAGGCCATCAGAAGTTGAAGATGTAAGCATTGAAAATGGACCTGTTTCATCTCAGAAGCTATCAAAAGATGAAGCTATATACATTGAAAAACCACCTGCAACATTTAGAGAATCAGATTTGAGAGAAGAAGACGAAAGGGTAGGGAATGCTGAGGTGACTGAAGAGGATTGGCAAGAACCTGTGGTTCCGGATGAAGAGTTGCTGGACAAATTTAGATCTGGTAGTGGAGAAGAAGGTGACTGCCTTGACTTTAATCCTGAAGTTGAGTTTAGGAAGCCACACTTTGAGCTGAAAGTGGGGCAGAAGTTTACTAATTTTAGAGTGTTTAGATCTGTGTTGTGTGAATGGATAGTAAGAGAGGGTTATGAAATTACTTGGGTGAAAAACTACTCCAAGAAAATTATTGCCAACTATGCAAAAGGTTGTAGTTGGAGGATTCGGGCAACACCAATTCAAGATGAATCAACATTCCAAATAAAGTCACTGAAGGGTGAGCATGTGTGTGCTCGAGAATATCAAAATAAGCATGCAACAGCCACATATCTGAGCAGCAAATATCAAGATAAGATCAGGGATAATCCAAAAATTGAGTTGATGGGGTTGAAGAATGACATCAGAAGAGATTTAATGATCAATGTGTCAATTGCTAAGGTTGGTAGAGCTAAGCGTAAGACAAAGGATATGATGCTTGGCACGGACATGGAGCAGTATCAAAAACTCTGGAGTTATGCCGCCACCGTCCGAGACACAAATGCTGGAAGTACTATAAAAATTCAGATTGACAAACCACCTGATGGTTCAACAGGTATATTTCAAAGGTTATATTATTGCTTGCATGCCTGCAAGCAGGGTTTCCTTGATGGTTGTAGACCAATAATTGGTCTAGATGGCTGTTTTCTTAAGATAGCATTTGGTGGACAATTATTGTCAGCACTTGGCAGAGATGGCAACGATAACATGGTGCCAATAGCAATTGCAGTGGTAGAGGTAGAGCGGTATGACTTTTGGAAATGGTTTTTGGAGTTGCTAATGGCTGATTTGGGCATGGGAAGAGATAACATTCCTTGGACCTTTATCTCAGATAGACAGAAAGGGCTTGTGCATGCCGTCAATGAAGTGTTTCCAGATTCAGAACATAGATTTTGTTTGAGGCATATGTACCAGAATTTTAACCAAAGGTTCAAAGGAAAAAAATGAAAGACATGTTTTGGGCTGCTGCAAGTGCTGGCAATGAAAAGGAATGGAAAGTGACAATGATTGAACTAGAAAAGGCAAACAAAGAAGCTGCTGACTGGTTGAACAGAATTCCACCAACTCTTTAGAGTAGATCACATTTTACAGGATGTAGTAAATGTGACATTCTGGTAAACAATCTAAATGAGTCATTCAACAACTACATATTAGAAGCAAGAGAGTTACCTATCATTGGGATGCTTGAATGGATAAGGAGGAGATTGATGCAGAGAATTCAAACAAAGAGATCTGGAATGCAAAAGTTTCAAGGAGAAATCTGTCCTAATATAGCAGAAAAGATTGACAAGAATCAGAGGTTGAGTAGGACATTTGTTGTGACCTGGGACGGGGGTCACAAGTATGAGGTTGACTGTGGTGTGAGAAAATATGTAGTAGTAGACTTGAAAAACTGGACATGTACTTGTGGGTATTTTCAATTAACAGGTTATCCTTGTGCCTATGCATGTGCTGCGATAGGAGTGTGTAGATTACCTATAAAAAATTATGTGCACACTTGCTACACTAGAGCTGAATATCTGAAAACATATGCACATATTATCACACCTGTTCCAAGTGATATTTACTGGATAACTTGTGAAGAAGAGGCCATAAACCCCCCTGTGGTTAGGAGAATGCCTGGTAGACCAAAGAAACTGCGCCGAAGAGCGCAAGATGAGCCTAAGAAAGGTCAAGTATCAACTAGAAAGGGTCTTGTGGTACATTGCAAGAGATGTTTTCAGCCACGGCATAACTCACGGACATGCAAGAATCCCATTCACCCTAACTCCAAATTTTATAAGGTAATTTTCCTTATACGCTTAAATGTCATTGTTATAGCATCTGTATGTTTTAACAATGTTAAATGGCATTTATAGGCACCTGAAGCAAGCGCAGCTGAATCCATTCAATCACAACCAATTGTTGAGTCGTCCACTCAACCACAACCAATTAGTGAAGGAGCTGCTGGTACTCGAAGTACTACAAAGAATGGAGGTAACAAGGCTGATGGCACCACTGCAACAGTAAAAAGAGCCAGAGCTCTAACTGTTACTGATGTCCTGCGGAAGTTAAGGCCAAAGAGATCAAAAGCCTAAGAAGGCTTAATTACCTGCCAGAATAGTGGCCTAGCCGTAGTTAGAATAGCTTTTGGAATATTTGTAGTTGCTGAATGAAACTGAACATTTGGTGAATCTATGTTCTGGGAACAGATTTTGGGTTGAAGTTCTTGGCAACCACCAGATTAATGTTATGTGATATGGGTGATATGATGTTGTAGTTGTTGAATGAATCTATAACATTTGTTGTATATCTCTTCTGGGAACAGATTCTGTGAACAGATTTTGGTGTCTGTTATGTGAAATGGCAGCTACATTCATTTTTTGTCTTCTTTTTCGGTCAACTATATAAGTTATAGTTGCTGAATGAATCTGGAAACATTTGTTGTATATCTCTTCTGTGAACAGATTTTGGTGTCTGCTATGTGAAATGACAACTACATTTATTTTTGGCTTCTTTTTCTGTCAACTATATAAGTTGTAGTTGCTGAATGAATCTGGAAATTGGTAAGATGATGGCATCCCACAATTCTACAAGCCGATATTTCTTTGCAAATTTCAAGAATTGTGTAGTTTTTCAATTAGGAAGCGGTAAAATTGGTAAGATGATTTGTAGTTAGAACTTTGAATTGAACTTTTGGTCCAACACTGACCATTATTCGGTTGGTAGACATCAAACAAAACACCACAGGGAAAGATAACATAACACAAAACACAAAACTCCAACTAGTACTTGCTGCAATTCTGTTCATTTTCAAGACACTTGCTCAAATGCAGATTACCAAACAAAACTCCAAATTGCTTATTTCGTTCATTTTTGGGGGTTTTCAAAATGCAGATTGCCAGAACAAAACTCCAAAATACAGATTACCAATTTCGTTCCTTTTCACTGTAACAAAACGCCAAAACATCAACAACAGCCTACCAACTAGCAATTCGGTAGATAAAGAACTACATCATCAACAACAGCCTACCATTATCTTATCTGGTAGACATCAACAACAATAAAATAGAAAAAATAGCTACCATAACACAACCTCCAACTAGCAATTTCAAGTTCTTCATTTCATTGTCCAAATTTTCCAGTTTTGAGAGCACGCCACCCAAATACGAATTTTCTTGAACATGCTGGCTCACTACGGGGACAGGTGCATCTTGATCTGGCTCGTCTCTGTAGATTGGACTACACCATGAAAAGAACCGACATTCATCTTTTTCACACACAAAATACAACATTCCTTTCGATGGCTTTTCCGACTCAACAATCTTTAGTTTCGCCTTCCTCCCACAATTACATATCTTATATTGGTATCGCAGACCTCTAGCTCCGTTTCCGCCGCTGGTTGTTCGAGAGCTTGAGGAAGACATCGATTCTCCACTTTCCTGCAATTCCTTTGCTGGCTTGCAACCTCTGCTTGATTGATTACTCTCGATGTATGGAAATCGTTCAATTTTGGCTGAAGCCGAGCATATCAGCTGAAAGAATTAAAGTCAATGAAGGCTGAGCCTTCAATTTTGATGTCTCCCTCTTTTTATTAAAGTCACTGAAGGGTAACGAAGGCATATCAACTGAAAGTTTGTGGTAGAAATCTCTTGTCCGCAAGAAACACGCGCATTTCCAGTGCGTTTTAGTCAAACGCGGTACATTTGACGATTTCCGTCGAATTTTCACAATAATTCAAACCATGGGGTATCGACGTGTATGATATGAAACCAGAGGGGGTTTTTTTGTATGATAGCTATACCACAGGGGGCTTTTTTGTTATTTATTTATATTTATATATACACAAACACACATGTATATATACTTGCAAGCTAATGAATCGAGTTTCTCTATGCTCAGCTTGAGTTTGATAGCTCAACTTAATTGGTTTGAACTTGATTCGATCTCAATGTTAATTGAATTCAAGTTGACTTTTGGCCGGGCCGGCTCGTGAACACTTGCAAGTCATTGGATTCATTTGTAGCCCAACATTTACCCATCACTCACACAAATATAATAGATACATGGAGAGGAAAAAACCAAAAAATGCCTATGCATTTTTCTTGGTCTTAGTACTAAACAATGCAAAAAGAAAAAAGAAAAAAGTGAGCGTTCAATTAAGTAAATTGATATAGTTATTGAGGATATATCACCTTTACGTTATGTATGATTCTTGATCTTATAATTTAAGGATGCCGGCAGAGTTATCTTTGACGGGTATTTTACATACGTGCAAGCTAAAAAATACCGAATTACACCCGTTCACTGCAAGTATACAGATCAACTAGTAGTTTAGGGTATATATCGGGTCGATCCCACAGGGAAGAGTGAACAATTACCGGTATTACTAAAGCTTCTCTATTATTTAGACTATCAATGAATTATAACAAATTTATCCTACTGAAATTATACAAAATAACAAATAAAAGCTCCTTAGGTTGTGGTATCCCTAACTACTCATGCAAGTGCTATATTTGGATCATTCATTACTACATCTAGGCTAGTTATGGTGTAATTTCCTTATGCATTTGAATCCTACTTTCGTAGTGAATCAATTATCCTTATAACTAATCCATACCTATTCTCATGGTTATGAAATTAGCTACAAGTTCATTTCTTCAGTGAAATTACATGAAATGAATCACTAAAAACCACATAGGTGCACCTCTACTTTCGTGAGTGTACTCCCTATGTTTAGCACTTCTTGAACTAATGTTAAATCTCAATTTTCATTGTAGAAATAACACCTTAGATAATCACAATTAATGGTACCAGATTAATCATGATTTAAAGAGTCAAAGTGCTAAATAACTTGCTCAAATCATAGCAATCAAATAACCAAATAATAAATACTAACAATCATAGAAAGTTCAACCAAACCCAAGGTATAAACTTTAAAGACACATATTAAATATAAAATCCAGAACTTGTATATTAACTAAGCTTAGAATCAAGTACAAAAGATAAAGAGTTGGAAAGGAAAAATAACCCTTGTCACATAAGCTCTTTCCTTGCCTTCTTCATCTCCTTCTTCATCTTTGCCTAGCTAATAAAACAAGAAGGATGAACTACTACTCTATACTAAACTAATCTAACAATAAGAGAATGGAAAAGCTACATTTTTGCACTCTTCAAGCTTCTCTCGTCTGATTCTGAATGTCCTGCATATAAGCTGATGAAAAGTCCTTCCCTTACCAGTCAAAAATTTCTGCTATGATTCTCCAAATCTGAATTTGTTAAGGGAGTAAAAAATAATGGCTTTTGACTTGGAACCTTGGCTATATCTCTTCCTTATGTCTTCTGAAGCATGTGCAGCCTACGTTTTCTCTCCAACTCTAGCTGGAAAGTAGTGTGAAGATGAGAAAAATGGCTGAGCAAATTACAGAAATTCGGCTGCCAGACACGTTTTTACTTTTGACCTCACTTCAACTGCATTTGTCTCCATGATGAAGGCCGAACTGGCTTTTGTGCAAAACACAAAAGTTGTAGCCCTTTGAATTAGAGTTCCAATGCTTCAAGAATCATCTAATTTGGAGATCGGTGGACGGAGATATGGTCAAAATACCATAGACTGGTCAATTCTGGGCTTCAGCTTTCGACCAACCAGATAAGTTTCTGTGTTTCGACCTTTTGACCAAGAAAACGGCTGAATTGGACTTTGATGTCTTCATACCAAATGTAGATATATCTCTTAGCTTCAAAATGGTACCAAGATCACCTTGATCCGATTATTGTAGCTCCTGATATAGTCAAAATACGAAAATATGTCTGAGTTGTCAAAGCTGACTTTTCTTGATTTTTGTCCTCAAATTGCATTTCTTCCTTTTACACTTCATATTTTATTTTCCCCACTTTAATCCATCTTCAATCATCCAAATATCTTCTCAATGCACTTCATTTGATGATTGAATCATTAAACCTACAAAATATGAAGTTTTTCCCATAAAAATCCATCAAATGCAATATTTAGCCAATTTAACATAAAATGTAGATTTTTACCAAAACCTTAGTTATTTTAGTTATAAAACTAAATAATCAAACCAAAATTAACTAATAAAACACACTAAAAATACGTAAAATAAACCCTTGTCAATCTTCATGTTCATTTCACTAATAAGGAACTCATTAGCTAATTTCATATTTGCTATAATGTTTCTAACTATTTGTGATTAATTGAGTTGTTTATGTTTTATTGAGGTTTTTCACTATTGTTTTCTATTATAGAACGAAAAGAGTTTTGATGGATTTAAGCACATCAAGGTGAATTAACTGCTACATTACTCTATGAATAATACATAAATCTTAAGGTGTACGTTTAAGCATATCTATTGATGAATGCATTAGCACCAAAAAAATTTTGGAAACATATTAGTTTGTTCCATGGAGTTTTACTATCATTGATTAAATAATTGAATGAGCAAGTGTAAAATAGTGCATCATGTTTGCTCTTGTATGGTATCGCAAGACATCGTACAGGACTAATATTCCGACGATCAAATAGATATAATAGTTACTGTCTATTTCTTCCTTATTAGGATTGTTTACATTAACTTGTTGAGATTCTGATACATGAAATGAAATATGGATATCAAAATTGATATATGACCAACTATATAGTAAGCACGGCACAGCATCTGATGGTATATTGACAATGATCCTAGACGATATATTTTGCTTAAAGTCATTGTTTCGAATGTGCTTTTTTTGCTTAGATAGGAATGATAATAGTATTACTAATGCTAATGTTAGCTCATATGCCTTTGGCATTTGGTTGGATGAGGAAGCTTCTTTTTCTCTGTGTTCTTGAACACAAGTTATATGGGTCAACAAGCAGTTGCTCGAATTGTAAAGTTACCTTTTAGATCAATGCAAGTCTTCTAGCGTCTCGGAAAAAAAAAAAAAAGACCAACTATATAGGATAATTACAATACTTGGTGAAAAACAGAAAAAGGCCGACCGAATAAAGTATATGGAATAGAAGCTTCTTGCTAAGATGGACAGCTGCCTCATGATAATTATTGTGGCCATTCTACTCTGTTATATATTCTATATTATCACGATTTATGTGGTTATTTGTCCAAATAAGAGAATGTTATAATATTTTTGTGCAGCCTAAATGAGCAAATACAATAATCCTAATGTGTGAATTAAGAAATTCTATCAGTAATTATAAGAAATTCTACCACTTGTGTGGTAGTACAGGTGAAATGGACAAATATTGTTAAGTGCATAATGGAAAAGGCAATCCGACACTCAAGTTACATGGCCCAGAATATGATGAACAAGAGGGAATTTTACAGGCAGCACCTAGATAGTTAATGCTTAAACTTGAGTTACTGTCTTTCTCACATAGATATCGTTTTAACAAATCTTATCTATAACGAAGATTTTGTTATTAACGAAGTCAATGAAGCGAAGATTTTTCTATCCTCAACCAATACATAAAGGAAAATTTATCTTATTACCAACTATAGATGCATTCAGGCTTAAATATTCACGAAGTTTAAGACTGTCCTGAATGAAGAACAACTCTGCAGTAATCACTTTCTATAAGGAACCGAATCTATATTCACGAACAATGATATACACGTAGTAGTCAGGTGTATTTTTACATAGGCAGACACACCTCATGGTGCCATAGAAGAGCATTATCATCCATGGTGGCATGATGCTGCAACAAATTTGGAGATGACTCCATAAATAAGTAGGATTTTCACGAGATTTTGGCTCCTCTGAGCCAAAGTTAATAGGGGAATAATTCTCGACCACCCTGCCTGGTGGTTCTGCTCCCGACCAAGTTCCCAACAGCCAAACGGAAGCAGGAGAAGACTTTATCTAACATGCATAATTTGTATTACCACTTGGTGGTATGTTTATTTACTCTGAAACCTTCAGTTGCAAGACGGGGAAGAAAACTCATCCCAAAATGTCTTTCCAGAACGAACTGCTGGCTTCATCATCCACGAGACTTTCCAAAGCATCGAAGACATTGGACTGTTCAGGTGCTTCTGCGGGTATGGAAGTGTGCATGAAGCTTTCAAGTGGGTTCACAACGGAGCTTTCAGGGGTTACTGAAAATAATGATGGAAGAGAATATTCTGACTTATACACGTTGCTGGGGACTTTAACGTTGTCATCACGAATGGGACCTGGAATCATTTCACCATCTGAGCATTGCAAAGAATGTGAAGTGGAAGTCTGTTGTTGATTCAGTAGTGGAGAAATATTGCAGAAATTTGCAGTCATGGACTGTGCTTGTAAGGGATCAACAGTGAAGTCGGTGTTTGCCCCATTGAAAATCCAGTTAAGTTGGATAAGATCTGCCAAGTTGGTGTTTCCCTGAACATATGGAAGAGGATTTGGATTTATAGCTTGCATCATGTTTTGGAGGAGTTGGAACTTGATCAAGTCATTAGCACTTGCTTGAAAGTTAAGAGCAGTATCCAAAGGACTGATGACATTGTACAGATTCGAAACTGATGAGAGCTGAGTCTGAGAAAGATTAAGGAGATTAAAATCAGGAATTGGCTTGTGAGTTGTCGGGTCAATGCCCTTCCTTAGCAGCTTCTTCTTCAAATGCGTGTTCCAAAAATTCTTGATTTCATTGTCAGTTCGTCTAGGAAGGTGAGCTGCAATTCTTGACCACCTAAACCACATGTTAAATATCAAGGTTAAGCCCAATATTCCTAATTGTTCCACAAGGAACACGAAATTTGACTGTCAAAGTTTTTCATCGTTGATAAAAATAAAATGACAAAAGGTAAAAGAAGATATTTACTTGTTTCCCAGTTGTTTATGGAGGGCTGTGATGGTCGCTTCCTCTTCAGCTGAGAAGCCTCCTCTCTTGATACCAGGCCTCAGGTAATTGGTCCATCTTAGCCTGCAACTCTTGCCGCACCTATTTAAGCCTGCTTGCTTGGGAAGAGTCTGCCAGTTTCCCTGGCCATGCTTTTCAATATATTCAATCAATTTTTTGTCTTCCTCAATCGACCATGGCCCCTTCTTTACACCATTTTCTGGGGACCTCGCCATCCTGCAAGGATGAAGGACACGAACAATACAAAAAACAGGAGATATATTGATCCAATGTATTGGTAAACTGGGACAGATCACAGGTATATATATATGATGTAAAGAGCGATAACATAATCTTTTATGATGGAATTCTCATTGAGAAGGTCAAAATCTTTTTCTCAGTTATTTTAAGTGTTGCTTCCAAACTGAAGGAAAAACCAGAAAAAGTCGTCTAGCAACCCTCTTGTTTCTTGTTTGTTTTTGAAGTCCTCTACAGAAGGAAGAGCTAGGCTTCTCGTAACCAATTGCATATAGAAATTAAAATAAGGTTTAGGTAATGACAGTATCGCTTTCATTGTGTGGACAGAACTTTCTCAACAGTTCATTCGAACACGTATGTATGTTGAAAGCTGTCCATCAGGACTTTTACTTCTACCTTTTTCTACCTTTTCCACCAAGTTTGATGGACAATTCTTGTTAGTACGACCAAGAAATAGCAAGTCAATAGTGAAATTATTTGAGTAAATAGTACTTTCCTTCTAATTGCTTCTTGTTTGTTGTTATATGTTCGGTCAAGCAAAGTGATCCAGTAATTGTGAACTACTGCAAAATTTCACTTATGCTAAATGGAACCTCTTTCTTTTTATTTTTTACTTGGGCCACTTTTGTTAATTTGCTTCAGTTAATGTCATGTCCAATCTTACCATTCCAAGGGTATCTTGGTTTATTTTTCAAAAATAAAAATCAATAGACATTTAGAAGTTAAATGAATGAAATTACCAAAATATTTGAAATAGTTTGATGACCGTGGTTCAATTAACCTTTTCATTGATTGCTTTATTAATGTATCCTCCACAAATTTGTCATACTGAAAATTAGGGGTGGCAATCGGGTCGGGTTCGGGTTGGCGGGTCGGGTTGAGGCATAAGTATAACAAAGAACCTGCTGACCCGAACCCGACCCGCCAACCCGAAACGGGTCAGGGTACCTGACACGAACCCGAAAATTTCGGGTTGGCGGGTCGACCCGAAATGACCCGAAACTTAATTTTAATTTATTAATTTATCATTGTAATTTCTAATAAAATCAATTTTTCACAAAATTAATTACATCATCAAGTAATAAAAATTTAAATAAATAATTTCAAACCAAATCTAAAATAAATTAAACACCGTAAAAGTGTTTTATCCCAAACCAAATATAAAATAAATTAAAACAGCATAAAAGTAAAAAATAACATAATATATTATTTGTCCAAATATAATAATTTTAACTTCACACAAGTTAAATAAATTCATTCAGGATTAAGTAATTAATGCCTTTGGAAAAAAAGAATGATTTAGTTTAGTTAGATAAAATAATTTTTATGTTTATTAAATTAGTTTTAATTCGTAAACGGGTCACATCGGGTCATATCAGGTCACCACGAGTTGACCCGAAATTGACCTGTTTTCTTTTTGGGTTCATCGGGTCCGACCCGATTCTGACCCGAACCCCCGAAAGCTCGACCCAAACCCATTAATTTCGTGTTAGGTTCGTGTCGTGTTTTCGGGTCGTGTTAGGAATTGCCACCCCTACTGAAAATAATCTCATTTTCATTTCAGATAGTAGAGAGTTTATGCATGTATATATTCATTTCGATTCTAGATAGTTTTCTGAAGAATCCGTGCATGCATTATACATAAAAAAAAAAAATTACCCTTCAGAAAAAAAAATCCATAAAAGTACCCTTTAGATAATTTTCCAGCTTATACATGCTCCAGTGAGGCATTGTTTGGATTGTATTTTTCTGAATTTTTTGTAGAAAAATTACTGTAGTGATTTGATATATATGAGATAAAAACGTGATTGAAAAATGTGTCCGCGGAAAACGTAACAAATTTTCTTTGAAAACTTGCAATCCAAAGACACATTCTTGTAACAAGTCTTCGGTGCCCCCCTTAGGTTACCTCTTAGGTCTTCTTAACTTTAACCCTCAGTCAAATTTAATTAGTTGGGTGTGTGTGTCTTATTTCGTTTTCGAGAAAGAAACAACCATTCAGGTGGTGCGTTCTCCTGGGGGGAGGGGAAAGGGGCATCCTTCCCACATCGCTGGGATGTGGATTACTTAACCTGGGCTTAAGGTCCACAGGTTTGCCTTCCTGTCACCAATTGGCTGGATAGGTAAGCTTTGTGGTCCCCCTTAGGTTACCTCTTAGGTCTTCTTAGCTTTAACCCTCAGTCAAATTTAATTAGTTGGGTGTGTGTGTCTTATTTCGTCTTCGAGAAAAAAAAAAGTAACAAGTCTTCGGTGCACGGAAGTTGCGTACTACTTTTACATCGGTTCTATCGATTTAGACGACCAAAGAAAAGAAGATTGGAAATTTGTCTAGACCACAAGAGAAGAAATAAGACTTTGCCTTTTGCCTAGAGGGCCATTTGTCTTGTGTGCTTTTCAATTGTACTTGCCTAGTGCTGACTTCCAAGGCAACACTAGAATTATTATCTGGTTATTACACCTAAGTTACTTGCTTAATACGTTTTAGCGAACATGTATTGTTGCTTTTACCTTAGTGCTACCTTAAAAATCTTGGGCCCTTCTTGGATTGCGAGTTTTCATAAAAAAAAAAAAAAAATTCTCAATATATTTCTCAATCATCTTTTTACCTTGTATACATCACGATATTATAATATTTTTTTAAAAAAAAAATTTAGAAAACTTACCATCTAAATGGGCTTTTGGTTTTTGAGATTATTTTCGAGTGCCTTTTTGCCAAATCAATTCTAGGTTTTGTCTAAGCTAAGCACATGTATCATAGCTCAAAAAGTTGGTATAGTTTGTAGCTCACCATGTTGGTATTGATTAAATTTTAGAGAAGTGGCCATAAATGTGTTATTTTTTTTTCTTTTATTTTTTTCTTCAGTTTATCAAGCATCTAGAAAGAAAGAAGACTTTGCAATTGAAAGTTTTGGTATAATGGAAAACAAGAAAGTAGGTTTAGAAGAACTAGATCAACAAGTAAAACATTCCTTTTGAGACTAATGAATAGAGTAACGTCCCAAATGTTTGTCAGGAGAGAAGCACATAAAGTTTCTACAAACATAAGATGGTATAAACAGAAAGCAGTTTTGAATGCTGAGAGGGGTTCAGATATGTAACCTTTTTACTATTTGTTTGTCGGGTTCAACATTTTCATCACACGTATTCATCTTTGCTCCACCATATCTAAACTCTTATTAATTTAGAGGTAAATTTCACTGGGATTCCCCTTCTTTTGTATTTTGGCTTACATAATAAGTTGCTTTTCTTTCTCTATTGTTTTGTTATAGATAATTATTCCATGCCTAGTGCAAGAAGTAGTATCAAACCCTTGTTTGTGACTTATAGAAATTAATCAACAAAACAATACTACAGATTTCTGTCATTGCTTTGCACATTAGCACATCTATTGTCGGAAATGATATCTAGTCAAGTCGACTGAAGACATACGATCTCATTTGCATGAGTTGTTACGGTTTAACCTTGAATCTCCAAGGTTTCTATCTTCGGTCATCAATGCTTCTGAATAGTAATTCTTTTCTGAGATTCCAATACAAATGCAACTAATTCGTTTTGTAGTCCTTTGATATGAATGATCATTTCGTTCGTTTTTTTTTTAAAAAAATATGGCAGCTAATATGCTACATTCAGCGTCAATACTCAAATGATTAGCTTGGCTGCTGCTCGTATTTTTATTTTATTCCAAAATCATGCATCTTTAATCCTCACAATCACATCTACCAAAATGTCATCAATTTTGTCATTTTACGACTACATTCACATATTATTCCATTCAGTCTTGATTCATTTATGTACAAATCAAATGTCTCTAGTTCTAACTGCTTATTTTGAATGTGACTGTTGTGCATAGTTTATCTTCCCTCCACCAACTAAGCTACTATCTCAAATTATACGTTCTTTTGGTATGAATGGTACGAAAGAAAGAAATGTGAGTGAGAGATCGGGAGTTCGAAACTTCCTATTTACACTTAAAAAAATGTTTTTTTAAGCTCAATTTTATTGCCAAACTCAAGAAAAATTTGCACAGCTCTGAAGGAACAAAAACTACACTAAGGGTCTGTTTGGTAGGTTGTAAAATATTTTCTTTGGAAAAATAATTTCATTGGAAGTCTTTTTCTTGAAAAAGTTTTGTTTTCTTTCTAATTTTCATCTATTTGGTTACTTTTGGAAAACATTTGTCCTCATGAGTAATTAATTCAATTCCTCACCATATCAAGAGATTAAAGCAATTCAATTCAATTCCTCTTCAATTCCTGCCATCATTCTCTGACTGAGAAGAGATTAAAGCAATAGACACATGAATGATCAATATCAATTTTCCAAGTCAACCATAATCAGTCATAAGACATTGAAGATGACAATGAAACAAAACCAATTTTCACAAGAATATTTTTACCGCTAAAATTCTTTCAAAGATCTAGAAGATCTCATATTGAAATTTCCAAAGCAAAAGTTGGACCTTGTTAGTGATAATATATAGAATTAGTTCATCTCTCTCCTCCGTGGCCAATCTTAAAAGACTTTCTTCCTTCTGTAAAAGTTCCTTTGAGATCTCTTCTTTCTTTATGCTGCCAATCTCCTTGTTTTGTCTCTCTAGATCCTCCCTATTTCCATAGATCTTAATTGTTTCAGATGCAATGGGATGTACGATAGGTTGTATTGCATTTGTGTGAGAGGAGGAATAACATGGAATGAATAGAGGGGGATGACAGGATCGATGTTTTGCCAAAAGATGTCGGACAATCCCACAGGAACTGTTTCCTATGGCCTTTTACTTCTTATGTTGATGAATGTAACTATGGACAAAAGGGACAGGATTAGAGGGTGGAAAATAACTTCAGCAAGTTTATAAGTGAAATTATTTTACACCCACTTATGGACAAGATTTTACAAGAGAAATCATTTTCTTAGCTCTAAATTGAGCCAAACAGCGGAAATCACAAAAAATATTTTTCTGCAAAATCTTTTCAGTCGAAACAAACAGACCCTAAATACAAGCAAAAACAAAACAGCATAGAGCTAAACAGAAATAGATTCAACAAATCGCCAACTCAAGCTCAGATTCCAATTTCTTTTCTCCCTCTCTATATTTCTCCAGCTATGCACAACTATATGTTTTTCTTCTTTTATTCCTTTTAATCATTTTCTCTTTCCTTTTTTTTTGCCAGGAAGAAAAAAAGAAATCACATTCATGCTAATTACTCGTACACAAGCAGGTCACAGCGTTAATGCATATCATATGAAATATTACCTCACTAATTGCTCTAGTGTGATGTATAAATTATTTTAGGCTACTTAAGTTTTATATATATATATATATATATATATATATATATATATATATATATTGACAGACACACCTAGATAGATATGTACTCTCAAATAATTTATGTGACTACAAATGTGCCAAATTCGCCTTGTATGAAATGCGCGTTGGATGTCTTTGTAATTGGTGGATAACCAACTTTATTTATAATTCCCGTATCTTTTTCCCCTTCATAAGATCTGCAATACTTAATGGATTCTCATGAAAGGGAGACAACCAATTAGCATATCCAAAGAATTAGAAAACTGTGGCCGCGGGACAATGATACTTCAAATAAAAAATGCTGTGCTACCCGAATTACACCATTTTATGGTAAAATAATTAAATAGACGAATCATCTATATGTCGAATATAGATCTTCCCATTTGACGATTTCTTTATATTTGATTAAAGAGTTGCGTAGTTTGACCAATTTGTCTCCAATTTTTTTAAATAGTAAAAGAGCAAAGCAAAAGCATTACCATGCAACGTGATGGTCAGGGGATGTCTTTTATATTTCATATCCGAATCTGCATTGCAACGTTGGCTTGCTTTTGCATATAAACTTGTGATTGTTAGTGAATCCCATTTAGAGAAAAACCTTGCCCACTAATCTTGGAACTTTACAAAATTGCAAGCACTTTGAACAAATCCACCAAATTCTTGCATCTTCTTTGTATTTCGTTCGACTTTTCCTCGTATATATGTTGAGGTCAAAGTTTCAATCTCGAGTTTTTATTCACCTCACAAAGTAGTAACTCTATAGCTTTAGAAAGTTCGGTTAAAAACATGCATTGGCCAATGTACTATATATCATTTAGTTGTGAAAAGAGGCTAATATTAGATATGTTAAGTTGATTGTCATTATTAGAATAATGGGAATCAGCCAAGTAGATATATATTTGTTTTTATTTATCTTTTCTCTAAAGAAATCATCTCATATACTTTAATATTCTTCTCGCCCAACTTTGAAGACATAATCCGTATTTAAGGCATATAATGTCGTGGTTTGGAAGTGTTTAAGACTTAATATAGGTTACTTGTGCTCCTTAACAACAGCAGACATTTTCAAACTAAAAATTAGAATCAAGAATAATTATGAGAGAAATAGGACGTCACTTAACCTAGTGATCAATCAGCGTTGAGAAAATGGCTTGCAAGACAAAAATAATCTTTTGCCATCTGACCACTTTGGCTGCATTCACAAGTCTTCACTGCAGAATTGAAAACTAAAAATTGTGAGCCACGATGGAGATGAAAGGATTAAGAGTTGAAGATGGCGTCCAAACAACTAGAGAAGGGAGATGCATTTGTTGAATTTGTGTAGTCAAATAGTTTTCCAAATTTGATTAAGCATTGGAGATACTAATACTGAAAGCATTACCTTCAAATAAATTACATTTTATGGAAAAAGATTCCTTAAATCAAGTATGGATTATGCAAACTAGCAGATGAATAATGTTGTTTTATTCAACAATGTGCCACAAGTAGATTGACTGTTTGCTACAAAAGTGCCTAAGTTTCTAATATTTTTATAATTCAAGTAAAACAGTTATTGGTGAATTGATTTTGAAGTTGAAAGTGCAAATTCATGTATGTGCTGTGGTTAAAAATGAAAATGATTTTTTATTTTTTATTTTTTATCTTTTAATCCCTGGAGGGAGGGGTGCATGGCTTGAGGGAGTTGGGGATGATGTGAAGTACCTTTGTAAAAGTCTACGGAGGGGAAATTGCCTGAAATGAAAGTCTTACTTCAAATCTAACGTTAATTATCCAACTGCTCTCTCAAATTTATCTTTGTGAGTATGACTTTGTTAATACTATTTCTAGGTCAAACTATAACTATTATCTCTCCCAATTTGTCCAAAAGGTGAGACAACATATGACCTTATCTAAGAACAATATAAAAATTTATGATATGATTTTATTTAATTTCAAAATTTTCTTTCGTACTATTAGTTTGTGAAATTTGATGAGGTGCATTATATTAACATAACTCCTAATGTGTTCGAATATTTCATCATAAAGTATAACATATGTTGGGTGATAATAAACTACAAAAATCATTGCTTCCTTCTCTAATTATGAAGTGAACCCTTTACCTCAAAGGAAAAAAAAAAAAAGAATTAAGCAGACCATCATCATTTGTCATATCAATTTTAATCTTTATTTTATATGGCTTTTGGTATGTATATACTACCACAAAATTTTGAGGTTTGACATTTGTGATAGACTTTACCATATATGACAATTATCTTCCCCGGGTGTCCGAACAAAAATGAAATGAAATGAAATTTATGTTATTAACCGAATCTTTACCGAAACAAAACATTGTCTAATTTGTGCATTCAAATAGTAAATTAAGTACAAATAAAGTGAATTAATGAGTCTTCATTAAAAAAGTTCTTTCTCAATACTCTTCAACTCATATTGGACTGTATTGTGATTGCAGTATTGGAACGTCTAGCTTTGTTTCATGGTTCATTTACTTCAACTGGTGCATTGCACCCTAGTGTCTCTGTGCAGAATTCTTTAAACAGAAATGTTATTTGCATTCTATTTTTTGTTGTTTACGCTCTATCATTTGTTTTATCATATAGTCTAATAAATGAAAATTATATAATTAAAATGATAGTAAAAATGTTATTAACAAAAATGAGAGAGAAAATAACATTTTCCTTTCTGTAAATGTGTCAACTTCCTTAACTTCCAAGTACTTTGAATTATTTGGTATATATCAATGCCTTCGTCATGTTGCTTATGACCAACTGCTCTTTTGAACATTGATTTGTTTAGCCTGTCGGCATTAAAGACTTTGTTGTCTATAATTACTTCTGGGGTTAGGAAACAAAATCTAACAACACTTAGATCCTGCCTGGCAAAGGTCAAAAAGTAAATAAAAATCTTACTAACATATTGAAATTCTAGGTTAAATGAATGTGAGAAAATAAATTACCTCGCTCTTCTATCTTTCCAAGTCACCTGTGTAAGTGAAACAAATTAATTAGAATTAAAACTGGTAGGATTTCATCCTTTTCATCCATTAAGTAATTAAAAATTAGCATTATCCTAGAAAACAAAACAAAGTTTATTATCAGGTTTTGCTAACCGGAAAAAAAAAAAGTAATTAGTAACGCAATTTCGCTCATTAAAAGAAATTAAACCGGGGAGGTAATTGGTGACACAAAAATTACAAAATCGGGTAGTTGGCATTTTGATCATTCAAAATACACACGTAATGCTCATCGTGTTTTGAAAATTCAAGCTTGGGTACTATTGAACTTTTCCACAAAAAGAGAAAAAATATAATTAATAGAAAGAAAATAACACGACTTGGTAGTAGGCATTTTTCTCAATAATATACGAACTATAATAGTCTAGTGCTCATTATGAATTGGGGATTCAAGAAAGTAAATCCAATTAACATTTACTACAAGTTAAGAAATTCATAACCAGAGTCGAAGTCTCATGATTATAATGAATTCAGTGATTAATAAACTTATTCAATTTAGCTTCTAATTTTCCGTACATCGATGTCCTTTCCGTATGAAATTTTTCTTTCTTAGGAGAAAAAATCAACTAGCCTCCTACATATACTCAATTCAATTTGTTTACAAGTAGTTTTGCTTACTAATATAAGTTTTTAGTAAATTTAAGATGGGAATTGAGAATTAATATTGGTGAATTTAACTCTTGTGAACTCTCGTTTGAAAAAGAGAAAACACGAGAAACTTGTATTTAATTTGAGAAATTGTCAATAGAGGAAAAAAAGATTAACAAAATTACCTAAGAATGTTCAATATTCTTCCTCATCAGCAATAAATAACTGTGTCTCATCAGCATGTGGTTTATGTCTATGAGGGTATTAAGGATTTACCCAAATTGGCTAGGGGTGCATACCGATTGGATAGGCTAGGCTTTCCTTCCTTTCGCCGGTTTAGGGTTACAGGTGCCACGCCCTAATTGTTATACCTCACCTGCTTGTATTTCTCTGTTTTCTTCTAATATAATAATAATATTTTTTTTAAAAAAAAAAAAGCAATAAATAACTGTGTCCAATAATTTAAAGTTAAGAAACGATTGGTCAAATGGTATCAACTGATTTTCTAACCACCCAAAGAGAAATAGAAACAGCTTTCAGTTAGCAGACAATCATATAATCATAAAATAAATGCCCCTATGACCAATAAATTATTATATCTGTCGTCATCCGAGGAAATTGTGGTAGTTTTGCCGGTTTATTTCCATTGTGAGAATAGGGTAGTTTTATTTCTGGGGAACAAAGAAAAGGATAGCTAAAAAGACCATACCTGTGTGTATCTATCTATATATATATATATACACACACAAACACACACACACACACATATACACACTCCCAAATCAGACTAAAATTTTCAAGAAATAACGTCACAGCAGATGGAGTATACCAATTTAACTGCAAATATGAGTCAAATATCAAGGCCGCGTTATGGAGTCGGTAAAAGTTAAATTTAATTATGGAATTCAAACATTAATTCAGCAACAAGTAAAATCACGAGGCTTTTCACCTGAGCTGGTAATGTCTCACTGCCTAGTCAGTTTCTTGTAGTTGAAAGCAATTTACGTACGTATTATCCAACTAGCTTCCATGCAACCAATAACTTTACGACACAAAAATAATATTATTACCTGATTATTAATTATTAATTAGTTAAAGCAGAAGTAGGAATTCTGCTGAATTTGCATCGTGCTTGACCTCTCCATTGATTAAAGTTATGTTAAGGTTATTTATGCCCCCTAATCAACAATTTTGACATCACTAATCCTATTTTGTCAATAGTACGAGCGGGGGTGGTTAGGAAATGGGTGAGATACGCAGGAAATCATCCGAGTTCCTTACCTCATTTGCTTGAATCATGGTAAATCCATAATCATCATTAATGTAGAAGTGAAATTAATTAGTGTATGAGAATGAACCAGATTAATTAAATCTGGTTCGACACTTTTGGGTTAAAAGTTTGGTAAAAGGATCTAGATTGAGGAACAACCGATCACGCCAGCCCCCAAACAAAAGATAATTAAGAACGAAATATTAAGAAATTCACGTTGCTAAGGGTGGTTCATTGGTTGGTAGCGAATTTGTATCGGACTTGTTAAAAGTAAGAAATTCTGAAAAGAAGACATATATATATATATATATAATTAGGAATTAGTCCGCAGTCGCTCTACTAAAGACCTACTCGCTTTACTCGTTCGTGCTCCTTACCCAAGAATCACTCACTAAAGGGGAATTTAGAGCTACTTTTAGCAAATTAACAACCGTCTAAAAGTGAGATTTGACTCAATTACATTGACCCTTCGACTGAAAAAGTTTCTCTTTCGGCTGAGCCTTTGGTTGAGTCCCTATTTTATAGGGTATATAGAGGGATTTTAGAGAGAACATGAGGGAACTCAGAGCTTCTACTAATGTCTTATTTGCTTTACTTAGAAATTTCGGTGAAATAAACCTCTCCAAGTGGTGAGACAAAGCAAATCGGATGCCTCCCCGAGCAATCCTTCTCTTCGCTTGAATTCTAATTTAAAAAAAAAAAAAAAAAAAAGAGTTTTCAAGCCATACTAGGAGGTGAGACTAGCACAATGAAACCCTCGCTCCCAGCAAAAAACGGAGAATCATTAATCTGCTCAGTAAGGGTAAGGGACATATTTGAAGAGTTAGAAAGCAATGCCAAAAGAAGCATCTATTGACGCTATTATTTTCTAAGGGAGCCTGAGCTAGTAGTTGATGTAGCTACCCAAGGATCACTCACTAAAGGGGAACTAAGAGCAACTTTTAGCGAATTGCCTCAAGTTACTGTAAGATCAATAAGGGCTCTTTTCTCATAGCTTCCTAACTCATAACTCAGAATCGGTACAGGCCTTTACTAATATACATCCCGGTATCAGAGATTGACAAGGGAAGATACTATCTAAATGAACTTTGTAAGTAGGACATGTAGACATAAAAATACAGTAGAATTGTTGTCATACTTGCAGGGAATGAAAGATGGACAAATTTATCTAGCTAAGGGTGGTTCTTGGCATCAAATTTGTTAAGGAACTTGATGAAGAATTACAAATTCTATACAGAAGCAAAGCCTATGTGAGACAATATGTATTTTTTTCTCAAATATAATTTGGTTAAATGATCATATTTAACATTTCATGGATATATAGTGCTTTAAAGTCAGAGATTTGAATGGTAGGATGCTGCTGTGAAGCGAATTTCGTAAGGATTAGGTGTACACCATTAAATGTCTACCTTTATTAGATACTTTTAATGATGTAGACTGCTAATTAGACTAGTTATTTGAGGATAAGAACAATTTTGGTTTTTGAATAAGTTGTTTAAACAATTGAATAAAAGTAAATTTTATATGCACTAACAGTTTCTGATTCGTAAACAAAACCAGTTGCTCGAATAAACATGAAAAACAGTGGTTTGTATTCAAGAAGATAACATTATGCTTGAATAGTTTATGTCCAAGAAAATGACATCATGCTTGAATTTTTTGAGTTCTTTCTATCCTACCGTTTGAAGTTGAAGTTGTTTATATTTTGTTTATTCGTTTATTAATATTTCATAACGGATCACATGAGGGGCGTTTCAGCTAGTCTATCTTAGCCATGGAGTGGGCGGCCCAAAGAGTTTCTCTCCACGGGACCCAAAAAAAAAAAACCAAGCCTCCGTAACGTAAAATATTTGTGCTGAAAGTAAAATTGGATTTGGGTGTAATCTCTTGGGTCAATTGTAGGTAGGGTCAGAAGCCCTAGATTGGCTAACAGCAGGACGTTTTGGAATTACTAACACATTAGGCCCATCAATGCGGCCTAATCAGCTACCGGTGATGGAGTCCAATACTCGCAAACATTCGCACTAGGGGTGGCAATTCGGGTCCAAATCAGGTTGGCGGGTCGGGTTCGGGTCAACCCGCCAGAAAATCTGTTGACCCGAACCCGACCCGCCAACCCGTGACGGGTCAGGTATGCTGACCCGAACCCGAAAATTTCAGGTTGACGGGTTGGCGGGTCGACCCGAAATGACCCGAAACTTAATTTTAATTTATTAATTTATCACTGTAATTTCTAATAAAATCAATTTCTCACAAAACTAATTACATAATCAAGTAATAAAAATTTAAATAAATAATTCCAAACCAAATCTAAAATAAATTAAACACCGTAAAAGTGTTTTATCCCAAACAAAATATAAAATAAATTAAAACAATATAAAAGTAAGAAATAATATAATATATTATTTATCCAAATATAATAATTTCAACTTCACACAAATTAAATAAATTCATTTAGGATTAAGTAATTAATGCCTTTGAAAAAAAGAATAACTTAGTTTAGTTAGATAAAATTATTTTTATGTTTATTAAATTATTTTTAATTCGTAAACGGGTCATATCGGGTCATATCAGGTCACCACGGGTTGACCCGAAATCGACCTGTTTTCTTTTCGGGTTCATCGGGTCCAACCCGATTCTGACCCGAATTCCCGAAACCTCAACCCAAACCCATTAATTTCGTGTTAGGTTCGTGTCGTGTTTTCAGGTCGTGTCGAAAATTGCCACCCCTAATTCGAACCATCTCAAATAGAATGAAACTAGTTTTACTCACGGGATTAATTTTTATAACTGTCAGTGTAAAGATTATACAAGCAGGTTTAGATGAATGACGAATCATTACTGCTTAAATTTTAAATTCACTTTTTATCCATGTGTCATATATATATATCTGTTAGCGTAAAAAATCTCTGCACTGACAGTATATATAAAATTAATTCTTTACTTAATATGGATCAATTTAATCTTCAAGTAACGGTTTGAGCTTAGATTGCTCGATTTTTTCTTGATGTATAATTCTAGTCATCCATGCAGCTGTTAATGGATTATGCAATCTGAGAGCCACTAAACAAAATTCGTTCTTGAGGATAGCGAGTGGCATTTTCAACAAGACTTAGTTCAGATCATTTTGGTAATAAATAGTTTGATCTATTTAACCATAAAGGTATATGATCGGGCTAATAGATTTTTTTTCTCTATTTGTTCAAAGGTGATTTAGGTACTTGAATGGCCTAACTATCCACAAATGAGCATCCTGATTCATGAATGTTCATCGACAGTTTATTAACCATACAAGTACTATAAGTAACAAGACCGAGAGTTCCTCGATAAACCAATATGTATATATAGCCAACACTGAACTTACATGATGAAGTTATAAGACATATTTGTACAAATGGTGCCCTTACCCCAAGGTGCCTTAAAAACAATAACTATCCCACATGAATGTACATGAAATGAATCAAATGATACTGCAACTGTTTGGAGAGACTATCCCATAAATAGTGGAACATCGGACACAGGATTTGGCTCCCTGAGCCGAAGGTTAGTTTTGGAGGGCTTTCTGCTGCACCTACCGACTTGTTATTGAACTTGGCTGAAAATATTTGCTCACAATCAGGACAAAACTTTGATTAACGTACATAAATATAACATGGTTTGCTTATATACTCAACCGTCTGCTGGGAAACCGAAATTGTCTTTCCAAAAAGAACCGCAGGCTTCATCAATATCCACAGGATTTTCCAAAGCATCAAAGACACTGTACTGCTCAGGTGCTTCTGTAGATACATAAAAACTTTCCATTTGTTTGACAGTCGAACTTTCAGGGGCTGCTGAAACTAATGACGGAAGACAATAATCTGAATTGCAGATGTTATCCGAGTGAATAATGTTGTCATCAAGAACCGGACCTGGGATAGTTTCACCATCAAAGAATGGCAAAGAATTTGAAGTGTAAGGCTGCTGTTGGTTTAGTAGTACCGGAGATTCATTGCTGAAACCTGCAATCATGGACTGAGGTTGCAAGGGATTAAGAGCCAAGTCAGTGGCTGTCCTGTCAAAAAATCCGTTAAGTTGAATAAGCTCATACAAGTCAAGATTTCCCTGAAAATATTGAAGTGGATTTGGATTTATAATCTGCAACATGTTTTGAAGGACTTTGACTTGGTTTTTGATGAGTTCATTTGCATTATTAGCCAGTGCAACTTCCAGATTAGGGTTGTCTGAGACCGATAAGAGCTGAGCCTGATCAGCAAAGTTGAGGAGATTAAAATCAGGAATTGGCTTGTGAGTTGTCGGGTTGATGACCCTCCTGAGAAGTTTCTTCTTCAAGCGTGTGTTCCAAAAATTCTTGATATCATTGTCAGTTCGTCCAGGAAGATGAGCTGCAATTCTTGACCACCTTAAACCAAAAAAAAAAAAAAACGGGAGTTAAGCTCAATTATTATCCCAGGTTTTTCAGTACATTAACATCTTAACACAAATGCAGTACAATCTAATCCACATAACTAGTCATAATTAAACCTTGAAAATCAGAAAGATACATACTTATTTCCATGTTCTCTCTGGAGAGAAATTATAGTTGCTTCTTCATCAGCTGAGAATTCTCCTCTCTTAATGCCAGGCCTCAGATAATTGGTCCATCTTAGCCTGCAACTCTTTCCACACCTGTTTAAGCCTGCTTGCTCTGAGACTGTCTTCCAAGTTTCCAGGTCATGATTTCCCATATAATGAATCAAAATCTGGTCCTCTTCTTTAGACCATGCCCCTTTCTTCACACCGTTCTCTGGAGAAGTAGCCATGCAATCCAGAAGGATAGAAGGACAAAATAAAAACAAATGTGAGATTTTGCTTGGCTGTATCTTTAAATCGAGACAAATCACAGGCATTTATATTGTGGACATAGCGAGACATGTCATTATTTTTTTATACTATCAGGGAAGACATTTTTCTTATTAGAAGGTCAAAATCTTTTCTCAATTATTTTTAGTCTTGCTTCCAGCATGAAGTTAAAAACACAAGAAAGTTATCTAGGAACCTCCTTCTTTTATGCCTGCTTTTTAGAATTCGCGGTGCTTGGAGCCCAAGGAAAAGATTCCAGCCTAAGTAAGACCAGAATTTCTCTACACCACCACGTTCCTATGCCCTTCAACTGGAGTGAAAAATTTTACTGCTACTACTGCTTAATAAGAAGATTTTCCACCTGCTTACGCGACGCCATAAGGTACTAGTCTGTCTGTTTTTACTGATAATTATCATTAATACTTCGTCAGTAGATACAAATAATACCACAAAAAGATCATTCAACAAATCATATGTTGGAACGTGCACGCTTGTCGAATCTTCTCTCTCTCTCTCTTTTTTTTTTTTTGGGTTTTTTCCTTTCAATATTCACTGCGGGTTCAAGCAAAATCATCGAACATTTCCTGAGGTCTTTGTTTAATCTTTTGTTTTTACCAAACCATAGTCCCTCCCTGAATTCAAGACATCATGTAGAATTCGTAAAAACAACGACGGTAAAAAATGTGAAATATTAAAATGCAATGGAGAACCTTCTTAATGCCAGGCCTCTACCATGATGACTTTTGCTTCTCTGCTTCTTTTTAACCCTTTTTTCACCCATTTTGAAAGATAAAATTTGTCATTTGTGCATTACGCATTTATACGATATACAACATACAATATATAAACCGTGAGTCCACTTTTAGTTTTAATACACGGTGATTACTTTAAATATTTATATGTCACATTTTGTTTCCTTACTAAGAAGGGTAAAATTGATTGAACATATTTAACAAAATTTTTTTTTAAAAAAGGATCATGGTTATCAACATATTTAACATATTTATATGTCACTTTTATGCCTGCTGTTTCTAACTGTTACATGTGAAAGGTTAGAACGTCTTTCTAAAAGAAACTTTTTTCATCAATTGTAATTCCATCCTTAGATTCAAACATGTATATAATCAGATATTTTTCTTGATTCCTCTACATGCATTGTTGTTCTTTGACAGTTCAACAAATTAGGGTAAGTTCCAAGAAATTGATGAAAGGAAAGGGCTTTTATCAATCCCAAAAGACGATAACAAATCAACAAATAATAAAAGAAAAAGATACCAGATTTTACATGTTTGGATTGAACTAGTCTGTGTCTATGAATAGAGAAAAATTAGAATTTCACTATGAAGAACGAGTACAAAGACAATATAAAACATCTAATAATCCAAAATTTCAAATAGCCTGCTAAAAATTTCTTTAAGTTTGGTGCTTTTTAAAATCTTTATTGTTTTAACGTCTCCTAAAACTCATTTAAATCCATTCTATTTATAACCATCAAAGATAAAAATTTCTGATACGGATGGAATTCATCATAGCCACAACTAAAATAACAGATCATCGACCGTCATTAATCAACCGATTAGCTTGGCTGCTCGTATTTGCTTTGGTTCCTTTGTCATCTTTGATCTTATCAACTGACGTCAACGAAAAATGGTCATTATTTTGTCAATATTTTTGCCTTTGGTTCTGTTGGTTTTACACATGAATTGATCCCAAATAACTACACAGCTTATCTTCTCTCCACCAGCAATGCTCTTTAATAATAATAGTGTACAATGTTATGGGTTTCTCCTTTCTTCATTTTCAAACATATTTTTTGGTCCTTTTCTATATCGAAGTACTACGCGGAGTGAAAAGCTAGTTTTGTGCATGTGTGATAGAAAATTAGTACATGCATCAAAACAATAATGCATTTTTGGATAGCCAACTTTTTTTGCAGCTTCCATCTTCTTCCCAAGTTTAAGATCTGCATTGCGCAATACATTCCCATCATAGAGAAAGGGTCAACTTAAAAAAAAAAACCAATAATAACAACTCCACATAGACATTAAACCAATATAATAACCGTACAAAGATGGTTCGAAAAGAACGAATTAGATGATTCAAAAAGAGTGTAAGTGAGATATCATAGATTCAAACCCTCCGCTTGTACTGAAAAAAAAATTGCTGGGATGCCTGAATTATGTTAGTCAATTTGTTGGACTATACGCAATTGGAAAAGTCAATGTTAAAAGAAAATAAAAGAGATGCAGATTTGGCTGCTTTAGATCCTTCTTCTTTGTAATTATATAATGAATGCTGATAGATTCACGTGCCCTTTGATTTTACAGCTTGCGTATTTTGAACAAGTCTAATAGTTATTCTGTCTCTCTGACAAAAAAAAAAAAAAAATAGTTATTCTGTCTCCAGTTATCCGACCAGTCAGTACTCTATAGGCTATTTTGTCTCCAATTCCCTGGATAAAGAAAGTGCAAGGGGAAAGAAAATGCATGCATGGTTTGTATCTGAGACCAACGTTTTAGTGGAAATTAGCAGCCATTGGATTAAGTTTTTTATTATCATTATACACGTTCTTCATCTGAAAGATCTCAGAAACTTAAACGAAGACTAAACTGAGAGCCACTTTCCCTGGCAAGTCTCTCCTTAATAAGATAATAAGGTGACCAAAAAAAAAAAAAAAACACAGGACGTGACTTACCTGGTAGTCAATAGTTGTTGAGAAAATGGCTTATAAGAGCAAATTATTTCTTCTTGCTGACCTCGATTGCTACGCTTACAAATCTTCATTGTAGGATTAAAAGGATGATAATGTTGAATCAATCAAGATGACGGTCCAATTAATTCTAGTGAAGGAAAGATATGTGTGGTTGGAGTTTTACTGATCTAACTTAAATTATGCCTGAGTGTGGTTTGGTATGGGAAGTACTGAGCTGTACAGATATCCTTGCCATTTCAGCTCAAAGCAACTTCCTTGAAATCAAGGTTTGCAAAAACTTAAAAAAGAAAAAAAGAAGAAGGAAGGAAGAAGGAAAGAACAGCTTCCTTAAATCAAGTTCAAGTGCATATGGAGAATTGATGAAAACTTGTACTTAAGTGAGAAGAATTTTAAGGGTAAAGGAGATTAAGATTTATGAGGTCAATATTTCAAGTTCTTATGGAGGGTGGGGGTTGGAGTCTTCGGAATGATGCAAAGATTACATCTAAAAGTTTACCAATAGGCTAGTTCCACTTTGAACCTTACTGCTTTCGCGTGATTTTCACTTTATTTATGGACACTTTCCACACTTAGGTTCACATAGCATCTTAATGTTCTTATTTCGAATGCTTCGCATCAGAAAATGATCAATGCTTGGCAAATCACTGTAATTTAGAACAAGATTAATGAAAACTTACAACCAAAATCTGTATATACACCTAGCACCTAGCCTCTATTACTTTCCAATGTGTGTGTCTCTATATATATATATATCTGCATGTGTAGTTTCATTCACTGTCAGCATGGTTAGTTGAGACATTTTGACAATTTTAGAAAATGATATATGAATCTTAAGAATATTAAAGATAAGAGTGGAATTAATCCAGAAGAAATTGTTTAAATTGAAAATTTTCAGAATGCTTTTCTCCAACTACAAAATTTATAAGTCCAACATATTTGGCTGAAGGAAGATCTAGAATCAGTGGCGAAGCCATACGTAAGCAAGTGGGGTGAATTGATCCCACTTAACTTCTGAAAATTTCGTTTTAAGACTTAGAAAATTCAGAAAATTTTAATGTTGCATTTTATTTGACCTCACTAAATTTTAACAAATTCTCTTTTCTATATACATTGATCCCCAAACAATTGAAAATTCATAATTGTTACCATCACAAAAATTTTGAATTTATTTCAAGTTATTTCATGAATAAATTCTTTCAAATTCAAAGTTTCCAAAAACAAGAATTTTTCAAGTGGATGCTAAATTTTTTATTTATAATACAAAATTAAGTTATTATGATTTTTATTTATGACAAGTTATACACAAATTTCTTAAAATAAACTCGTTGACGGTATTTGCAAAATATTTTTTTAAAAAAAATCAAGAGTTTCAGTTACTTACATTGAAAAAGATGTGTTTAATCACGAGCTTCATGAATTGATTTTGCAACTTTTTCAGAAGATGAGTGCTCGCATGGTACAATTATAATTTGTATGTAATGTTAGTAATTTATGCCTTTTCTATTTTTATATTCTAACTTTTGCTTTGTCAAAGTTTTAATGTACAACCAAAAAAACAAGTTTTACTGTATTAAAATTTGACCCCATTTACCATAGAGTGTTGGCTCCGCCCCTCTCTAGAATTGCCTGAAGTTGGTGTTATCTATTACAAAGTGGAACTGAATTCCTCATCACTCTCCCAATTTGTCCAGAAGTTGAGAAAAAAATATTGGCCCTAACTAGTCATCTCGTTTCCTACATTATTTACAGACAAGCCAACTAGCAAAGTATAATGTAGTTTAGAAAAAACATTATTTAAAGTAGTTGTTGATGTTCTTAATACAATACATTCATAATCAAGATCATGTTCATAAGGGACCTCGTCGTGGCAAATGAGCTAATAAACTACATGTAATTAGTTCTCTGAGCAGTTGAAGTCAAATTAGATGTCGAATTCAATTTTCAAAAATCAAAGCCGTAAAAAGTAAAATACTAAAATCTTCCCCCCACGGTTTCTCAGTTTCGTGCAGTTGAACGCGATCTTCTTACTATTCTACGTCCCTATTCAGCGTCAATACCCGCTCCCATGCAGCCAATAACTTTACGAGACACCATTTTTCCAATAGGAGGAAGGTTTTTTTTAGGGTTTTTTTTTGGGGGGGAGGGGTGTGTTGGGGTTGGAATAGCTAAGAAGACGGTAAAATATGCTGAGTATTCATCCCACTCCATTACGTAATTTGCTTGAACGGCAAGTTCATAAGCATCTTTAATAATCTAGAAGTGAAATTAATTATTTACAAGAATGGACTAGATTAAGTTCAACAATCTTGAATTGATAGTTTGGTTAAAAATCAAGATTAAGAACCATCTCCAACCATCGAAAATTGATAGAAAAAACAAGTTGAAAAAACAGGTTTGGTAATCCATTTGGCATTTGATATTGTTGTATTTGTTCAGGCAACTTGCAAAGGATGGACGATGAATGCACGAGGTCGATAAGCTAAAAAATTTTAAGTCATTGGTCCAAGTCTAAAACGTTGCTATGACCTAAACTTTCAAACGCGTGGCACATATCCAATGTATGACAAAATGCAAATATAAAGAAAAAACAATGTTTAATGTTTGGAAGAGGATTGATTTGAACGGTAAGATAGAAGGAATTATAAGTAGAAAGTTTTGAATTCAATATCTCTCACTTACAAAAAAAAAAAAAAAAAAAACACAGTTTCATGTTTCTACATAATGTAGTAATCAAATTTATCCACAGATCATGCTCAAAATTAGAGATCGTCATGGTAGGGTACTAGAAGTGAGTTTTAGAAGGGCCTTGTAGTTACATAGGGGTTATTAAATGTTTCATTTTTAAAGAAGTTGCTTATAGAATCGAAAAATGCTACATACGAAACTATATTTGAACTAGTTAGTGAGAAACATCTACATTTATGGTACATAATTCCATGCTAACAAAGTCCTGCTATCAAAACCTCCTCCGGCTCTCTCATTGAGAGAAACTAGACAAATCTGATAATTCGTTAATGAAACTTGCATTTGATCGGGAAAAAAAAATGTTAGGAGGCTCAATGCATACTAGTTATGTTTTCACGACTTATAAACTTAATTAGTTAACATTAACTCCGGTTTATTAGCCTTCCTTATTCCTATATTCGCCGCCCCTAACTCAATTCAGTGAACCAGTCCATTTCTTTGTCTCTTCCATAATTTCTTTTCTTTACTCATAAAATCTATGCACTTCAACTAATTTTGTTTTTTGAATTTTAATGCTTTCATGTTTGGTTGTGGAGCAATCTGTTATTCCTATTCAAAAACGATTTGATGGTTTTCAAGAAATAGAGAATATCAGAACTAATGCTCAGAATATTCAGTGTTTTAATTTATGTATTATTTTTTTGGGTTAACAGTTAGTAGACTTTCCAGAGTTGCAAGATTAAGTGCCCTTATTTACTTTAGATAAGTATTTTATTATTTTCTCTATTAATCTAGTTTTTTCTTATCAACTACAAGAAGGTTACGTTATTCTCTATGCTTGACCATATTTCGTAGGTTAACCTATTCATAGAATTAGAGTACGAAATACAATTCTACCCAACCAGTATATGTAATTATGATTAGAAAAATTGCAAATAAACTAATTATCGAGTCCATGAACATCCCTAAGATTCATAGTGTGTAAATTATTTAAGTAGGAGGAGTTTGGAGTAGGGGTGTAGAAGATTCGAGCTATTCGTTTTGAACTCGCAAGTAAATCGGTCAACAATTCGACTCGAGCTCGACTTTGATCAATGTTGGGTCGAGTTTGAGCTCCGAATTCCAGTACTCAAAAAGGTTCGATGAGCTAATTCAAGTAGTAGCTTTTTTTTTATAAAATTATTAAATATTACAAAATTAACCTTTTAGGTAACTTGTTTGTGAAATTTACTAAAAAACTTATAACCACTAACTAAACTCGAGCTCGAGTGCTCAAACTTGATTAGGTTTGACAACTATTTCGATCCTTTTCGAGTCGAGTTCGAGTTCAAATAGCAACCGTTGAATCGAGTTCAAACTTCGACTTTCATGCTTGTTCAAGCACATGTTTAGCTCGAGCACCCCCTCAAGTCATTGAGTCCAAATTCGAGCATAATGACACTCGAGGTCGATTTGACCCAAATGCACCCTTGAGAGTATTTTCAATTCAGAGGACAAGACATGGTCTAAGAAAAACTAAGAGTGGCAGAATGGATTTCTATTTTTTGGGTCAACTGCAGGGCCATTGCTCGCAATAGTTTTCCGGGCAAATGAGGCCCATTTTCCACTTCTCCTGTCAATGAATCCGAATCAATCACAGCCGCGTAACAATAGGAAGCCCAGTACGGATATCAACATCGGCTACTTCATATTTCATTCTTTCTTCCTTTTCCAGCTCTTTTTTTTTTTTAGAACAAACTTTTTCAGCTCTTAATACAGAAGTGTTTTCTCGAATTCATATTCTCATTATTTCATGTAGTTTAGTAGTGAAAAGTGCGCATTTTTTTCATTTCATGTAGTATACTTGGATAGCGTGTGTTCTAGTAAAGATGCAAATTAGATGATCAGAAAAGCCACAGCAAACAAGAGCTGCAAACGCCACCAACGCTCAAATCTATGGCGAAATTGCACGAACTTCCGAACCCTGAAGCAAATCCACGCCTTGATGGTAGTCAATGGCTTTAACTCGAACTCCCATGCTCTCAGAGAACTCATCTACGCCTCTGCAATTGCGTTGCCATCCGCCATCCATTATGCCCACCAACTTTTCGCTGAAATCTCCGAACCAGATATCTTCATGTGGAACACCTTGCTTCGAGGCTCTGCTCAGAGTTCCAAGCCATCCGTTACTATGCCGCTCTATGCCCAGATGGAAAGACATTACGTAAGGCCTGATTGTTATACGTTTCAATTTGTGCTCAAGGCATGTACTAGGCTTTCTTGGCTAAATTCTGGGAAGGTTGTGCATGGGAAAATTGTGAAACATGGGTTTGAATGGAATAAGTTTACAAGGAATACCCTTATATATTTTCATGCGAATTGTGGGGAGATAAGGATTGCCAGGGCACTTTTTGACGATATGGCGAAGAGGGATGTTGTTGCCTGGTCTGCTATGACTGCTGGATATGCAAGGAGAGGGGAGTTGAGCATGGCAAGGAGGCTTTTTGATGAGATGCCAGAAAAAGATTTGGTTTCTTGGAATGTGATGATCACGGGGTACGTTAAGCAAGGAGGGATGGAGAGTGCGAGGGAGTTGTTTGATATGGTGCCAAAGAGGGATGTTGTTACTTGGAATGCAATGATTTCTGGATATGTTCTTCGCGCTGAGTATCAGCAGGCCTTTGAGCTTCAGCGCGAGATGAGGAGTGCTGGAGAGTACCCAGATGAGGTTACCATGTTGAGCCTCCTATCTGCTTGTGCTGAATCGGGAGCTTTGGATGTGGGAGAGAAGCTGCATTCGTCTATTTTGGATATGGATGAGGGGGAGATGAGCATTATGCTTGGCAATGCGCTCATCGATATGTACGCTAAGTGTGGAAGCATCGAGAAGGCTTTTCAAGTATTCCATGGCATGAAAGAGAAAGATGTCACATCATGGAATTCCATTCTAGGTGGCTTAGCTTTCCATGGTGATCCAGAGGAATGCATTAATCTTTTTGAAAAAATGAGAAGAACAAAGTTTGCACCCAATGAGATTACATTTACCGGGGTACTGGTAGCTTGTAGTCATGCTGGAAAAGTTGATGCAGGGCGCAGATACTTCAATCTAATGAAAAATCAGTATAAGATTTTGCCAAACATACGGCATCTTGGTTGTATGGTGGACATGTTTGGGCGTGCTGGTCTATTGGAGGAAGCTTTTGAGTTCATAGACACCATGGAGATTAAGCCAAATGGTATCATTTGGAGGACTCTGCTTGGAGCTTGTAAAATTCATGGTAATGTTCAGCTGGGGAGGCGGGCAAATGAGGCACTGCTCAAATTGGATCATGATGAGAGCGGTGACTATGTGCTGCTGTCACACATATATGCATTGAAAGGTGAGTGGGATGGTGCGGAAAAGGTGAGGAAGTTGATGGATGACAGTGGAGTGAAGAAAGAGGTTGGTTGTAGCCTAATTGAGTCAGAGAACCGAGCTTTCCTCCAATTTGTACTTGATTCGAAACGTCAAATAGAATCCAGAAATAGAACAATAGTAGATGTCAAAGCCAAGAATGTCGAATCTGTTACTTAAAATCTGGTTTTTCTCTTTTAATAGATTCTTTCCATCATCGGAGTTTCGAAGATACATCTATTGATATCTGATTGTGCACAATTCATGTATTTGTAGTTGTACTCCCATGTGGAAAAAAGAAGAATAAAAGAGAATATCCAAAGTTGTGATATGGCCAAATAGACGGTAGACACAACAATAGGTACAATAATACTTTCAGTTCCAGGCAAGTGAAAAAATTGTGTTTCAAGAGACAGCATAGTTTGATTTCTAAATTTTATAGGAATAGGGTACAGCACTTGTGGTAGAGTATCTGAACAAATTTGGTGTAAGATTATCTAATTTGCTGGTGCCTAAGATTGATCCCAGTTTGGTGAAGAAAGATACCGGCTGTCTCCTAATTGAAGAATAATTAAGCTTTCAGACAAGGATATTTTTTCTTTTTTTCTTTTGTCAAATTCAGACAAGGATATGGCAGTTGCTCTTTTTCTTCTTCATTCTTTTTTCATTACCCATACACTGCCCCTTTGTTTATTTTTCTTCTGACGAGTGTTCCTAAGTTAGCAGTTTAGGTTGGTTTGTGAGATATTGAATGGCAGAAAGACCGGAGATGTGCTATAAAAACAGCTGTGGGTTTTTAGGCCATTAAAGGGCAGTTACCTTGTTCTGCAAAATACATTCCAAAGCAGTTAGAGAAAGGAAAGAGAAAATGAACTAGGGAGCTATATCAATGATAAAAGAAGATAATATTGATAAAAAACCAAAACAATGGCTGAATTTTTCCAACGTAGACTAGAAAGAATATCAAAGGTCTTGTAAAAGACATCAGAATTACCAAAAAAAAAAAAAAAGAGTTCTGCACGGTGAATGGACTTGCAAGTTAGGCCAGAATATCTTCCCAAAATGGTTCATTATCCATGAGTTCTTCCCAAGAATCAAATGTATCAATGATGGACGAAGTCATTAATGGATCTTGAGGTGGATTAACTTGGTCAACAGAAGAAGATACATGAGCTATCGTTGCTTCAACAACTGAAGGAAGATAGTTATTCGTTTGACTGCTGGTGGAAGTTGTACTGCTCAAGCTATTTGTTTTATCATTTTGAGCAGAGAAAGTTACTGCATTTGAAAGTCCATAATTATTATCTGGAAAAGTGGGGTCAAAATTCGAAGATTGCAGGGTTGGTAGGATAAAGTCTGTATTAACTTGAGCACCATCTGCATTGATGAATCTGGTTGATGAAACAAGATTATTTTGTGCTGGACCTGGATTAACTGGCTTCAGTAGCTTTTGCAGTAGTTGGAATTTCGCCAGTTGAGTTGCATCAACTTGTGACAGTAGAACATTTGTCCAGACATTCATCAAATTGCTAGCAGGATTAAATGCTGATAAGAACCGAGAAAAATCAACAAATTGGTTAATATCAGGCACTACTGGCTTGTGACTTTGTGGATCAATCCCAAGCTGGAGAAGCTTTCTCCTCAGCTTTGTATTCCAATGATTCTTGATTTCATTATCAGTCCTCCCCGGAAGATGTGCAGCTATTTTCGACCACCTGCAGAAAAATGTTCATTTGATTAGCAATAAATCATAATTCATCATCATACTTTCAATGCGATTTAAGATGTCATAAGATGAAAATGTTGTCATATTTTACATACTTATTTCCAAGAATGGAATGGAGTTCAACAATGAGGCGATCTTCTTGGTCCGAAAACATTCCTCTCTTAATATCAGGCCTGAGGTAATTATTCCACCTCAATCTGCAGCTCTTTCCACACCTGTTCAGTCCAGCTTTCTTAGGTAAACTTTTCCAGGTTCCATGGCCGTAGTTTTGCACGTAATTGATCAATTTGTCATCTTCTTCATCTGTCCATGGCCCTCTTTTCAAGCCATGATTGGTTTCGCAGCATGGAGATCTAACCATTTTCTGCAGCTAAAATGTTAGGAGATCGATAACTTAGAGCCTGAATCGTTTTGTTGAAAGTTGAACCCAATGGGGTGTATATATGTGCAGAGGGACATATGTACAACATACAAGTCCAGGTCAAATCAATATCTTCCCAATCAATATTTATTTGTTACAATTAGATTTTCTCCAACTACTTAACAAAAGTAGAAGTTGACTGTAAGCCAATTCTCTGCACGAAAGGAGAATGTGATCTCATCAACATTTGAATTGCAAAAGGTTGACATATTAAATCAAACTCCACAGATACTCAAGTTTCATAAATAGCTTTGAAGTTTACCGGAGTCGAGTTCTTGGAAGTTGCTTAGCACTGTTTGGTACTCTACAGTGGAAGTTGCTTAGCACTGTTTGGTACTCTACAGTCTTAACGTGTAGTAACACATTAGAATTCTAATATTACCAAAAATAAAAAAGGAAAAAAAAGCTATTAGGATTATTTTAACCCCTTCTACTTTCAAAACTTAGACATTAATTTTAAAAATTTTCACAATTTTTTAAGGAAAAATCATTCAAAACGTACCTCATATTTCGTCAAATGAATTTTTTCATCCTTCACTTTTAAAATAATAAATTTACATCCCTTACAAAATCAAGTCGATAAAATTTGATCCCGACTATTTTTTTACCTTAAATCCATTACGTGACCGACACATTGTCATTTTTTAAGAGCAAAAAGGTTAGATCTTATTGTAATTACACAAGTGATATGATTCATATTCACTTTTGCCTCTAAAAATATAGGATCTAACCTCAATCATACTTACTTTTTCTTCTAAAAAAATGGGATCTAACCTAATTTATATTCATTTTTGCCACTAAAATGGAGGAACATTTTTGTATATAAAAAAATAACTATATGTGGGTTACATGGTAATTTTAGGCTAAAAAGTAGTAAAAAACTTAGGTAAGAACTAAATTTTATTAATTTGAATTTGTAAGAGATGTAAAATTAATATTTTAAAAGCCATATACTATTGATTGAGTTGATTATTGTCCCCCTTAATTATAGAGCCCTAGCTCTGTGCTTCCTGGGAGCTAATTAGTTTTTGTAATTTGTGAATGTATATGAACTTTGGGCTATGTACGTATTAGTAATTGAACTGATCTGCTAGCTGCAATACTCTATTTTTATTTTTTTTTGGAGCCTGGGTAAGTGAAGTGAAATTAGTTAATAATTATCCAGGCTGCTTCTCTTCTTAAATAATTTTTTTCTGGTCATAATAAAATGTCACTGAAATCGTCAGCAATGCTCTCGTCATTTTCTCTTTCCTTTTTTTTTTTTTTTGGGAAAGTTAGGAGCTATTTTTCACATCCTCTAACACCATTTTTCTAATATGGCTTCTTCAACAGAAGAAGTCTCTAACTGCTGCTTTGAATGGCACGGTTCATCTTGCCTTCACCAACGGTAGCTCTTTAATTATATATATATCCCACACCAACCTAAACCACTTCCTTTCTCTTCATCTGCAAATCCCAACTGCCTACTTTGCACTTTGTTCAAACTCTCCCTTTCTCTTCATTTTCAATCCCAACAAGTTCATGCTTTTGTACGCTTTTGGATCCATTTTACTACCCTAAAACTTCACATTCCTTCAATTCCAAATTTGGGGAAATAGAGCACCTAAAATTGTAAAAAAAAAAAAAAAGTGCAACTTTAACCAATGCACTTTAATTTGAGCAAGACAATTTGGTGCAATTCCTTTTTGATGGGAGCAAGTGCAGAGTTAAGGAAGCCAATTAAGGTGCTAAAATCATATTATTGTCATTATGTACTCACTCGGTTGAGCTCTTCTAATGATCAATTCAAGCAACACAAATCATTTGGACAAAAAAGAGTGTAATACATTGATGGACTTGGATCATCATTGTCTAGGCATTTATTTCTTTCTTCTACCTAAACTTGTCCAACTGCTATCTAAAATTGCTGACAATATTGATCCTAGTAAGATCAAGTCGGCTTTGAAAAGTACTTAATACAGAGTCCTTCTAAAACTTTTGGCTACAACTTTCATTGTTATTGTAGCTCTATTTAAAATAGTGGCTTAGGTGGTGGCTACTCCCCCTCTGGATTGCTAAGTTTCATTCATCAATCTGGCTTACAAGTTTAAGTGCATATGTTGAATGTGATAAACAATTTCCTCATAATCTGCCCTGATTATTAAGGTAAGTACGTAAGACTGAAGAGTGAAACTTCAGAGATCCAGCAATTGGTCAATCTACGTTACTTCTAAGCGAATGTCAACATTTTAGTTATGAGATTTATTAAGACCACGCATGCGGGAGGCTTAATTCTTTCATGGTCAAAGCAACATGTGTTGTATTCCTATTTCTTGCTGGAAGAAGATTTCCTTGTTATAAGATGTCCTGATTTACAATACATAATCTAAACCCTTAGCTTTTAAGGCTTAATTAAGGCTGTGTTATCATTTATGGCTAGCTGTGGTCCTATTGAAAAGTATTGGATATGCATGTCCATGCATGGCACTAATTTCAACTATCATTCTCCGCATAATGACGGCGAGTAATTGGTGCAAATGTGATATTTCAGGTGATGCCATTGTAGCGGGCACACGAATCGAGCTATTTGCGAATCGATTGCGAGTAGCTCAAGTCAAAACTCAACTTGAATTCGGTTAACATCGAATTCGAGTAACTCGAACTTGAACTCGAGTTTAAAAATACTCAACTCGTTAACTCGCGATGCGACTCGATTTTAAATATATTTTTATTTTTATTTTTATTTTAATAGTAAAATTACATATATATCCCTAATTTATTATTATTTATTAAATAACAATTATTATTTTGTTCATTTTTTAAACAAATAAAATAATTATTTTTATTTTTTAAAGTTCGAGCTTGAGCTCAACTCGACTCAATCAAATTTGAGTCGAGCTCGAGTAAGCCGAAGAACCAGATAATACCTTTCTTGTTTAGAAAATTGAGTCGAGTCGGGCTCGAGTAAGCCGAAGAACTAGATAATACCTTTCGAGCTCGAGTAAGCCGAAGAACTAGATAATACCTTTCTTGTTTAGAAAATTGAGTTGAGTCGAACTCGAGTAAGCCGAAGAACCAGATAATACATTTCTTGTTTAGTTACATTTCCCCTAATATTAACATTTTGGTAGTTGAGGAAGATAAATTGTTGCAACCAAAAGTTTACCTTTTCTACCATCTTTGACTTAAAATAACATAGCTAGTTTTTAAGAATACTAAGAAATGGACTAAAAAAATTTCTTGTGGAATTCTTAGTGGACCAAATCAAGATATAATGCAGCAGAAATTAACATCCGAAAGTTGAAAACCATCGGAACGCTGGTCGGTTGCTGTTTTCAACCATAGGAAAGTTGAAATGGGCCGGTTTAGCTCGTAGCGGCTGCTTTTGAACAGTCAAGGCAGTTTTGTCCATTTCTTTCGTCATTTGCTTGACTTCCAGCTAAAAGGTTATGTAAGAGTGACATCTCAAGAGTTCTTAGAGGTAAATCAAATGTAAGTCAAAGTTATTCCCATGCAACTTAACCAATCTTGTACAAGATCCAGCAAGGGAAGTTTATAACGAGGCAAAAAGATTGTTATACATTGATGCAGCCTTCTAATTAATGCAAGTAATAATGGACAAAAAATGACAGCATCTAATGGAAAAAGAAAGAAAGAATTCCTTCGTTAAAAAGAAAAAGAGAAACAGTTAGCTAGAAATAATTAGATGTGGCGGATCATTATCACGTTTCCAGTTATATACTCTTTAAAAATTATTTTTACAGGTTAAATCTTTACTTTACTAGTGTTTATCAATTTTACTTGTTACTCCCCACTCGACATATGCATGTACATTTCTTGCAAAGAATCAATACTTGTGTATCAGAGTTTGGGTCATGATTTGTCTAAAAAAGTAAAAAAAAAAATTCTCATATAAGAGTTCAAAATTTAAAAATTCATATAAGAAGTATTCTATTCTAAAGCCAACAATCAAAATTTTACAAAGATTTTTAGTATAGTAAAAATGTCATATTTTGAATTAAGACGATCGCGTGCAAAGCACGTGAGGTATTACTAGTCTTTCCTTAAAAGATTGGCTTAGTTCCCGGCTATTACCACAAGAGATCGCTAAGCTTCATTCATCAGTCTGTCTGTATTACTCCCACGCAATGCATTGAAAATGTGCTAAAATGTTTCAAACTTAAACATTGGCTGCTTATGTAGATAAAAACAAAATAATGTTGTATTTGTTTTCAAACAACGTTGATAGTGAGATATTTAATAATGTTTCACGGTCAACAAGAGAATAGTCGATCTGATGGTAAGGTCTAAGGCAAGCTTGTCCATTACTCCATTTACACAAACTGGCAGCCAAATTTGGTACCGAAAGCCTGCAAGTTAAAGCACAAAAATCAAATGTGTGACATAGATACATGCATCTATTGAATGTGAAGAACAATTTCCTTGTAATCTGCTCTGATTATTTAGGAAAGTAAGACTGAAAAGGGAAACCCTTTGAAAAAGAAAGTTCAAAGATCCAGCGAATTGGTCTATCTATGTTACATTTAAGCGAATGTCAACATTTGAGTAATCAGATTTAATTATTAAGACCATGCATGCAGGAGGCTTATTCTTGCATGGTCAAAGCTATGTCCTGATTTCATTTTGAGGAGACGAGGCATATGGCATGGTCTTCTGCAAAAATTCTATGTTTATTTGAAGGCAAAAAGAGGTGGACTCAGGATTTTGAGGGTTGAGAGAAAAAGGACTTGTTAAGATTAAATAGATGGCTGGGCTAGTGGTTATATATATATGTTCCATAAAATATTAGAGACTCCAATTCAGATTTTTGGACAATTGATATGACTGTTAAAAAAACAAGAAATTGGTATGAATGTGACATTTCAGGGAACGATCAAGAACCAGTCGATATCATTCTTGTTTCTTGGTTAGATTCATTTTCCCTAATATTCAGATTTTGGTAGTTGAGAAAAGGAACATGTTGCAACTAAAAATTTACCTTTTCTTACATCATTGCCTTAAAATAACTAATCTTTTATAATACTAAGAAAATGAATACAATAACTTGTGGTAAAATTCTTAGTGGAACAAGCGAAGAATAATGCAGTGGCTGTTGACCTCTCAAAGCTGAAAACCATACGACCACATATGTTTATCGTTGCTTTCTCTTGGCTGAAATCTCCGATAGATGATGGGCTGGTCTAGCCCGTAGCGGCTGCGACTGAACAGTAAAAGGCACTTTTGTCCATCTTTTCTTTGTCATTTTGCTTGAATCCAACCAAAAGAATTTTTAAGATTTCTATGTTGACAAAAAGGAAAAATACATGGGATTTTCCGAATCAGGTGGAAGTTAAAGCTTGTGCCAAGGAACGTGCCATTACAAAATTTGCAATTTGATAAATTTCCTCTCAAAATTTGCATATGAGTCCTTTACAATTCAAGTTCAAGATTTGTGTTCTCTAATTTGTTTGTTGCGCGAATTGATTAGGAAATCAGGGTCGGGTTTCAAAGTATCTGAGATTGGAAAAACATTTTGAATAACGAAGAAATTTTCTAGTTATTACATGATGTCAAACAACTTTTCTTGGAGTGCCGAATACATGATATTTTAATTATGATCTTCCTATCAAAATGTTGATGTAAACAAATTTTTTCTTTAGAACCCCGATCCCTTACGAAATACACTATGTACTTAAATTAAAGGCTAAAAAACAAAAAAGCCCCCTGTGGTAAATCTAATACACAGAAAAGTCTCCTATAGTTTCAAAATATACAACACGACCCCTCATGCTTGAACTAAATTGTAAAGGTGACGAAATCCGTTAAACTTAACCATTTATTTGTAGTCAAATTACAAATGATAGTCAACTAAGTGTATTTGAAATGCTAAATTTGACCCCAAAAAAAAAAGTGTATTTGAAATGCTACAGTTAAGCTCCTCAGATACACCTTTTTTGCATTTCAAATACACTTTTTTTTTTGTCAAATTTAGCATTTCAAATACACTTAGGTTCCGTTTGATAAAACTGAATCTGAATTCTGAAGTCTGAATTCTGAAATCTGAATACTGAAACAATTAATTTGCTGAATTTTAAGTACTGAAAAGAAATATATGAATGTCTGAATTTTAATGTTAAACCTATTTATACTGTTTGATAAACATTTATAATTGAATGCTTAATAAGTTAAATTTGACAAATTTGCCCTTATATCTTTTCATCCAAAAAAAATAGAACCTATGATTTAATTAGCTAAAAATGTTAGGTATGAAAATGACAATATTTATTTTTAAATCAAATTAATATAAAAGATGAAATATATTATATGAGGAGTATGGAAAAGATGTGAAAATCATTCAAAAGGGAGAAAAAAGAAATAGAAAATCATTAGATAGAGAATATTAGATTGTTTAATTAGATAAGAATTTTGAATATAATTGACAAACAAGGGTAGATTTGGTTGATAAGATAAGGTAATTGAAGTAATTCTATTGATTTCTATCAGAATTAAGCATTCAGTTAGAATTCTTGTGCTGAAAAAAATACACACAAGTTCAGCACTACTTAACAAGTTCAGCAAATGGATTTTCATTTATCAAACACTCAAAACATCTGAATGTCTGAAAAAATTCAGATTCAGCACTTTTTTATGTTATCAAACAGACCCTTAGTTGACTATCATTTGTAATTTGACTACAAAAACTGTTTTTACCAAAAATAGTGGATCCAAACGTGACGTACATGTTCAGTCTTCTACTTGTTTTTTTAACAACTTTCACCTCGGGATTCAAATCTAAAATATTTATTGTCTCCTTTTCGAATTCTCGAAATGATGTTACAAAGATACTGTTTGATAAATTATCCTTATTAAAATTGGTTGTGGACACATTTGAATGGTTTGAAGAAGTTCAAGGACTTAAATCTTTGCTTCTTCTTCTTGTTTCTTTCTTTCATTCTTTTTTTTTAATTTTTTTTGAATGGCTTTTGCGTTAATTTCCTCTTGTCAACTGAAACTGATATCTAGTACCAGCTAATAGGAAGACATCGAAAGCAAGATGGATAATCTGTCTATCATCAACATCGACAGACGCACATACGGTTTTAAGGAACCTTTGGAGTAATCTTCTAATCGCTTGGCATTTGAATTTGAGCTATTGTCAATAATATGAGATCAAGGATTTTTTTTTGTTTATTATGGAAATTTATGTTCAATTGCTCTTTGCATGCGACGAATATTCTGGATTTGTTCTAGAGACAGCATTATATTGAAGAATGCAGTCAAATACATCTCTTTTTTTTCTCTCTCTTTTTGCTGCTTTTCTTATCAAATTCCTGTAAAAAAAATGGAAAGAATACTTGCCACAAGGAAACAATTAAAAAAGAGAGAGAAATTGGATGCAGATCACAACTTTATGCGGGAATGCATTTCCACTATGTGAATGGTGGTTACATTTTTTTTTACAGAAATAATCAAATACAATACCATCACAGCATATGATGCAAAGGAAAAGTATCAAAATGGTCATAAAACTTTGAAACTAAACCATGTAATGATCAGTTCCTATTGCTGTTGCTGCTGGTGTCGCTGTAAGTTAATTAACTTGTAATATGGTCCATCCTTGTTCTCTAGGAGGGAAGAATGAGTCCCTTGCTCTATTATTTTCCCATCTTGTATAACAGAGATTTGATCTGCATTCTTGATTGTCGATAGTCGATGAGCAACCATTACTGTGGTCCTATTCTTCATCAACCTGTCTAAAGCTGCTTGTACCACCCTCTCTGACTCGACATCGAGGGCACTGGTGGCTTCATCCAACAGAAGGATTGAAGGGTTTTTCAGAACAGCTCGAGCAATTGCCACTCTTTGCTTCTGGCCTCCAGATAGCTGAACCCCTCTCTCTCCAACCTTGGTTGAGTAGCCTTCAGGAAGTGCGCTGATAAAGCTATGTGCATTGGCAAATTTTGCTGCTTCAATCACTTCACTTTCTGGGGCTCCCTCTTTACCATATACAATGTTTTCATATATAGATGTAGCAAAGAGAGCAGGTTCTTGTTGGACCAGGCCAATGTGCTTTCTAAGAGACTTTAATCTTATTTTCTTGACATCTTTGCCTGAAAAGTTCATTGAAAATGGCAACCCAAAATGTGAATAGCTGCTTGTCGACTTGTTTTGATTCAAGAATTTTTTGAGTTCTCTTAGATAAGATAGTATGATCTTGTGCAATTAATAAAGAAATAAAAGAAACTTTTTGGAACAAAACATCTGTTCTCTTCTAGGCTTCAAAATGCAGAACCACAGCTTGTTTCTCAGTATAGCATTAAGCTTTATATTTTTCCACTGGGATATCATGTTGGACTAGAAGTCATATATTTTCAGAATGACTGTTATAAAAATTTTCATAAAATGAACTCACCATCAATCATCACTTTCCCAGATGTAGGATCATAAAATCGCAGTGTGAGCGCAAGAACAGAGCTTTTACCAGAACCACTTTGCCCAACTAAGGCCATACTTCTGCCTGGGGATACTCTCAGATTGAAATCCTTGAAAATTAACACATCTGGCCTTGAAGGATAACTAAAATCGACATTCTTTAGCTCAATCATACCCTCTATCTTTGTTACATCTTCTCCAACATCACCTAAAATCTCAGTCCTCCGATCTAGAACTTCAAATACTGATGCCACCATTTGATTTCCCTTAAGTAGGTCTGGTGCCATAGCAAGAATCTCACCCATGGCCAAGGCCGTGACAATCAAAACCATAAATGACTTCATTACTGATTTAAAGCTTGCAAGTCCCTTGCCCATCAATTCAGAACCATACCTGCACATTATTTGGAAAGACTAAGCACCCCATTGTCCTTGCAGGAAGTATAGTGAGTGTAAGAATGTATATTTTACAACAAAAGCATTCTTATTTAGTGCCCAAAAAGTATAAATTTAAAGATACTTATATCTCCTATATTAGCATCTATTATTGGTTGAAGGATTGTTTTTATCAAATTCCGAGAAGCTTTTAGCAAATTTAACCAAGCAACATACCATAAAGCAAGGGCATAGGAGGAAAAGATGAAAAACTGAGAGACTCCATAAAGAATCCCAGCAATCTGACCACGCCTAAATGAACGCCTTGAAGGTTCAACCAACTCATGACCATAAAGATCAATCACCTTCTCCTCAGAGCAGAATGCTGCAACAGTTCGGATGTTGCTAACTGCCTCGCCTGCAAGCATGTTGGCTTTGAGGTAGGCTTTGTTCAAATCACCACCATAGCCTTTCATAAATAGTTTCTGGAATAAAGGAAAAGTAACCCGTGAAATGATATAATAGGATTTTCTATAACTAGTACTAAAATGAGGAAGGAGCATCAACCTCGCTGATGTGGCCGCTAACAATCAATGGATATGTTGCCATGACGACAAGAGTAAGCCTCCAGTTCAAGATGAAAGCAATGATGAATGCCGTGACAGCCAAACCTACATTCTGTAAGAGAATTGTGGAGCGATCAACCACCACAGTTCGTAGCAAAGTTGCATCACTCTCCAACCGTGAAGCTAGCATAGAACTTGTATTGTCCATGTCATCAAACCATCCAATCTCATTTCTCAAAATAGCTGTAAGCAGACAGACAAATGACTCAATCTCTCTCCTCTCTAAAGGAAAAACACAAGGAGTGAACGTGTTATAGCTGCTATGTCCTGTACTGATTCACTAAAAGGTGAATTTTTTCTCAAATTGGTCATTACAACAGAAGCAACCACTTTCAATATCCAAAATGAAATTTTGAAAAGAATTCTAGTTAACACTATCCCATTATGGACCAAATCAGATTTGCAATAACACAAAATTCAGAGTCATGGCATCACCATTATCTTTGTCATCCTTTCATTAGAAGCTAGTTGGTTTTCCCTTTTTTTTTAAGAAAAATGTTTCTTGAACAATAAACTGTCAAATGGAACATTTAAGTTAAACATTAATGAAATTATCCAAGTCTGATAAAGCATAATATAAATAGAAGAAGAAAAAATTGCATCTGATAATATACAGAGTCTCATGCTTACCAGAGAACATTTTTTCTCGCACTCTTAGAGTCAAACGCTCTCCCATGATTCCAAAACAAAGATGTGTAATGGAATGAAAAATGACAGTTATTACAGCACCGCCACAGAAGAGGAAAGCAATCTTCTTAACTTCATGGCGTGTTGTGTCCCAATCCATATAGTAAGATACAAGAGCCTGAGTTACTCCAAGGGCAAAAAGAGGCATCTGAGCCCCGCAAATAAATGCACAAACAGTGCCAACAAATCCATAAATCCAGTCAGGTTTAACCATGGAATATAGTCTTCCTGAAGAAATATGACGTGATTCAACAATATCTGGTACATCAGCACCGATGCAGCTTATAGATTTATCAGAACGAAAACTTGCCCCAAGACTTCTTGTTGTTGTGCGGGATAATTCGCGTGAATACCTAATGCTACCTTCACGTGAGTACCTAATGCTGTAATAAAAAAATAAAGAAAAGATTACAGAGACAAGGTCAGTACAGAGATCAGCATGATGTGTTATCTATCAGGAATATCAAAGGCATTGATCAAATGAAGAAACTCAATCTATAGTTGAGTAGTTCTAAACCAAAGGAAATTCCAGGAAGCCAATTTGCCAAGCAAAAGAACTCAAACATATATATATATCTTAGTTTTTGGTCTAGGAAGAGTGATAGCAAAGCATTTGCATGCAACAAAAACATGTGATGGTGTTGTAGAAGCTCAGTAGCAAAGTGGTAGGGCGACTAGTTCAAGGTTCATATCCTATTTGGGGCATTTGATTTATAAAGAGTTAATTAATTAAAACAGAGACTCATTTCATTGAAACTGTCTGAAGAAGTAACACAAAAACAACTATTCTTAACTACCAGGACAAGATAATAGCATGATCCAACTAATTTACTTAACACTTGGTAAATAGAAATGCATGTAACGATAAGAGGAAAATCCGCACCACAGCTAGGCTAATGGTTAAAAATTTACTTGGAGAACCAGAAACAGCATAGCATGAAATACTGTTACCTCAGAGGTCGCCCCAGGTGAGCTCCATGTGAAGGTAGGCGAAGCAAGGAAGATGCTTCCTGGAGTTGAACAAGAGATGCATATGCCCCATTTGGTTTTGAAATAAGCTCTTCATGGCTTCCAGTTTCTACTATTCTGCTATTTTGAACAACAGCTATAATATCAGCATTTCTTATGGTAGAAAGACGATGAGCCACTACCACAGTTGTTCGTCCGACCATCACACGGTCAAGAGCCTCCTGCACACTCTTCTCTGATTCGGCATCAAGTGCGCTAGTAGCTTCATCCAATAAAAGTACTGAAGGGTTCTTCACTATTGCACGTGAAATTGCAATCCTTTGTTTCTGCCCACCAGATAATTGTACTCCTCTCTCACCTACCTGTTAGCAAGTATGAAGTTACTGCTTCTGAAAACGGCAACCAATATATGGTTGTGCTTCATACGTGGAGCTTTCATGATTTATGAATCTTCTTTCAAACTATCTTTCTTTACTTACACATGCAATTTCTCTTGAGGAGATTGTCATATTTGAAGTGCCTGTTAGAAGACAAAAACTATGCCTTCTGCCACGGAAAGAATGCAAGACAAATCATAAGGGCCTAAAAACTTCACTAGTCATCTTTTGGGCTCAGTTATGTCCTGCTATCGTAAAGATAGTCAATAGTTCTGTTCATGGAAAGCCTGTTAAAAGGCATCCACTACATAAATTAGCTCTTTGACCAGTAGAAGATGCATCTAAACATGTCTTGTATTACAGAAATTTGTGTTTTTGTATGCAACATTAGCTTCCAAAACAATTCAACTGTAGTACCTGAGTTTCAAGTCTATCAGGAAGGTTATTGATGAAGGTCATTGCCTCTGAAAGTTTTACAGCACGCGTTATTTCCTCAAGGGTAGCATCACCTTTGCCATAGAGAATGTTTTCCCTGATTGTTGTAGCAAAGAGGGCAGGCTCTTGATTTACCAACCCAATTTGCTTCCTAAGCCACTTCAGATCTAGATCCTTGATATCGGATCCATCTAATAGTATTTGTCCAGAGAGGGGATCATAGAAGCGTTCAATTAATGATACAACTGTGCTCTTCCCTGATCCACTGCCTCCAACAAGTGCTACAATCTTTCCAGAAGGAATATCGAGACAGAGCTTGTCAAAGATCAGAACATCTGGACGAGATGGATAACTAAAAGACACATCCTTGAATTGGATGTGTCCATCTACTTTGTCCAGTTTCCTTCCATTCTTGGAGCTGGTATTGGTGACAGTGTTTCTTTCAATCATCTCAAAAATGGGATATGCAGCTGACTTAGCCCGGATAAATGCTGTAATATCTGGTGCTGCTTGCCCCAGTGACCTGAGTTGAACCAAAAGCTAAATAATGGTACTTTCTTATGCTGGTTACCATCCAGTAATGTAGGATTACCAGAACTATTTAAGCAAATTGCAGCAAGACATTTAGGTTAGATAAACTATACCAGACAAGACAATTACCATTACATTAAATTTTCTACAGCATAGTTGTCTAGAGTAGCAATAAAATATTAAAAACTGTCATAAGCCACCAAGAAGTTAAAAGAAATCTCTCTTAGCAGATTATGATTTCATGCCTCTGCAACACTTGATATGAGAACCAGAAATGGATTCTATAACTCTTCAAGCATCGGAGCAACTTGATTTTAGTACACTGATAATGCAACAGAATAATGAAAACTTATGGAGGTCCAGAAAAAGGAAATTCATATGCATTCTTTCTGTTACCAGAACAGGGTAGCACCACAAGAATTCAAATTCTTTGGCAAGTTAGCAGTGTCTTTACTTTACAAGTTAAATCAACAGTAAACTGTGCTAAAGTCTCATATAGACATTTGGCAAGAAAATTAGAAAGAAGGAATTTCTACTAGTATACACTACAAGTTATTTTTTTATTATGATAAAAATATTTTTGACTTATCATGAAGTGTAAGAGAGGAAAAACAAATAAAGAATGAAAAGATCCCAGCCTTCACCCAATGTGGTATGTGATCAATTTTATGCGCTCCAATGCCTTATTATCTGTCTACGTTGGAGACTAAGACAAAAGTACCCACAGCATCATGTCATTTAAAGAATTATATTATACTTAATTGTGTGGCTTCAATTTATTTATTCACAGAGAGAGAGAGAGAGAACTTACAGGCCAGCAATAACCACATTGAGCATAGTGGTGAAAGAGTCTCCTCCATTAGCAATATTCTTGTGAACTACAATGCTAGTGAACCAAACTAACAACGACCATGACAGGAAAAGCACACAGTGCAAAGTGCCCAGTCCCAAGCCCTTGGCTAGTCCAGCTTTCCGTCCATAAGTGTAAGTGTTCAACAGTGCTCCTCTATAAGATTTCACTGCTTTATCTTCTCCTGCAAACGCTTGAACAGTCCTCACATTTGCAATCACCTGCAACCATAGATACAACAGATCAATCAGTCACCACTTCCTTATAGGAGGTAAGGTACAATTTTCCAACCAAAGATAAAAGCAAATAAAAAAACGTCATCAATCCATTATTATTCAGGAATTTTGTTAAACATCTACTGATCATTCTCGACAATTTAGGCTAACCATCAGGTAGACTGAGTGGTATCCCAATACCAATAGCACTAAGCCATTAAAACTTTGGTAACCACTTGCAGTACGTGATCGGTCTTATATATTTCAATATCATATGAAATGTTTGATCCTGACTTTTCTTTCAACTCCACTAACAGTTTTTTTTTTCTCTTCCTGAAATGGGATCTTATCATCTTCTCCGATTTCCACCAGAAACTTCCAGTATTTGCTTTAAAGCTCATTTGGGTCCTAATTTTAGTATCAAAAAGTAAATTCATGCACAGGAATAGCTATAGGTTAGGAGAAAAAAACGACCTCCTCGGCGATTTCACCAGCTTTAACGTAGGATTTGCGCACCCTGGCAATAAGCCCAGTTGCCACATAGGCATAGACACCTCCAGCAAGAGCAATCAATGGAACAATGGAGAGTGTCACAAGACTGATCTGCCATACCCTGATGAACCCAATTGCAAATCCCGCGAAGAAACGGCTTATATAATGCATGAAGTTTCCTACCTGCAACACCATCCATTTGAACAAACCCGCCAAAAGTAGCCGTTAGGGTTTCAAAGTTCAGGTACAAGTAATCTTTCAATTTCAGGCAAGCTAATGATGGGTTAATCATTAATGCAGGAGCAAAAAAGATTAAAAAAAAAAAAGTATTTTTAGCCTCTTTTTATCTAATTCATGCGGGTTTTCTTTTAATGCAAGAGTAAAACAAAAATGACAAATAATGGTTTTTAGTGTAAGGGTCAAATGAGTGGCCACTCATTAAAAAGAAAAGTAGTTCAGGTGTTAAATTTTTTTAAAAATTAAAATTAATTAAAAAAATGTATGGACTTCAAATCGAACTTTATTTTCTCGTAAATGTATAGATTTAAAATTAATTAAAATTTGTCACTTCAACTTTATTTTCTTGTAAATTTTCTACTTCAACTTTATTTTTCTCTTAAAAAAAAGCTTGTATAGACTCAGTTTTTTAAACAAATTAAAGGCGATATATTCAAAATCGAACCACTACATCCACAATTAAAGCCCATATCAAAAAGTAGAAAACAAACACAAATACTGCAACTATTTTTGGATAATGGCATAATAGGAGTAAATTTTATTCAATGAATTGTACACACTTCCTAAAGAAGTGCACACAGTTGGACCACAGTGGGTTTCATGTTAAAGGCTAAAATACCCCATTCTTTGGGCTACCCATTTTTTTCTCATAAATTCTTTTGGGAATCGAATTGATGATGACCATGTGCATTCCATGACATGTACTTAAACTTCAGCTGCCCAACCCAATAGAATAATGAAATTGGAAGAACACCATTAATTTATTCAGGGACATTGATTGTGGGCCCTGATAGCTCAGTGTACTTAACGGCCCAACTTAAGAACCATGGGCCAGGGTGATCTTTTTCCCTGGCCTCAAATTGATTATAATCTTTATTTGAAATGAAATGTCAACTTATTTGATCTTTAATTTTTTAAAAAAAATAAATAAAATTACTCTATCCGATTTCTTCGAATAACTGTTTGAATATGTGGTATAAATTTAGAAAATTCATGCTTTTTTCTTTGAAACCAAATTTGGCATTGTGCCTTAGAAGAGGGGGTTAAAATCTATACTAAAGAAACAAAACAAAAATTAAGTATAGTTTATATTTTGTTTATCATCAATACTTGTGCGATCACTGTTTAGAGGATAAGTCATGATAATTGAAAATTTTTACAATAGAATGATGTAATTAAAATTTTTCTAAAACTTCGAGAGAGATATTTGTAATTATCACAAATTTTAGGGACGGTAAACATAATTAACCCGAAATGAAAAGTTGAATGCCATAACTCTTACTAATTGGTAATTAGATCTCTTAATCATTTTAGGTTACGCTTGAAGCATATTCAAGAATTGAGGAACATGGAGGATCCTAATGCAACGGTTTCAAATTGCCTAAATTAAAATGTACAAACTCCAAATAGAAGGGTGATGAGCCCAATGGAAACAAAAGAAAGTTTTTTTTTTTTTTTTTAAAAAAGCCTTCTATTTTGATTTGGAAAAAAAAAATGAATCTGCATAACAAAGACATTAGGCTTGAATCCCTTCCAATTGTGTTAAAAAAAAACAAAACAAAACAAAACCAATGCCAAACCTCAAAAAGGGAATCAACATAAATTAAAAAGGCTAATGAAACTTGTGTTTAGAACCAAATAAATGTCAAAACAGTTGCAATAAATTTTCTCTCATGAATTCTCTTTCATGCCACCATTTTAGTTGACCAGCTGGTAGCATAAAAATAAAATATAAAATTAAACGTCCCTTTTCAGAATTATATCAGAAAATACAATTACAGTGCAGGGCAGCATTGACATTTCCTTTAAAAATAAATGTGGTGAGCAGTGGCAAACTTTATTGAATTGGTATTTAATTTGATTGAGAAGGAAAAAAAAAATTTAATTCTCACCTTCTCAGAAATAGCATCTTGAACAACAATAATGTCACTAGTAATTGCTGAAATAACTTCACCAGTTGAAGCTTCAGTGTCAAAAAGACTAATGTCTTGATTCAGCATAGCCCTTAAATATGCCATTCTCATTTTTGCTGCTTGTCTTTCTCCAGTATGCATCCAACAAGCCACCTCTGAATATCAAAAGAGAAATGATTTTAGGTTTTTAGCATCTTTTTTTTAACTGTATAATTTCCAAGGCAAAATTTATCAAGCCTATTGCAGTAAAAGTACTAGTGGTAAATAAAAATGTACCTGTCCATGATGAAAATAGTATAACCACACTAAGGTATACAAAATCCAAGGAATACTGCAGAACAAGTTGAAACCAATCTTAATTAATAAATTTACGAGAAAACATACATTAAAAAAAGTTTAAAAAATCATGTCAATTCCCTTCTACACATGGTTGTAATTTGTTTTTTAATTGTTATTTCCATAAAAAAAAAGATTTTTTTTTTGTTTTTTGGAAAATGCCGACTTTAACTTTAATTCCAACTGTGCAAGTAGAAATTTTGTGAACCTTTCATACCTTGCCAACTTTATGAGATGCTTCAGCAGGAAAAAGATAAGCCAAACCAATGATATCTATCATTTTTCCAAAGAAAATAAAGAAAACGGGCACCGAAGCCCCATGTACACAAGCACCAATTGCTCCCACGAACATCAAAAAATAGTCGTAAGCATCGGCAAACTTAAACAGTTTGATCAGCGGAATTTTCCGGGGTTTCTTCCTTTCTTGGTCCTCGTTCTTCATCTCTTCTTTGGAATCCTCATTGCCGGAAAATGAACCTTGCTGCTCATTACTCATTTTTTGGCTCACAAAAACAAATTTCAAGAAAAGGGCTGTAGACTTTTGTCAAGTTTTGGACTTTATATGTGTGAAAAGCAAGACGTGGGAAGCCAAAGAAGAGTTTTCTTTGTCTGTGAAAAAGGGTAGTTAAAAGTGAGGTTTCGAGGGGTAAAACTCATGGCCTGGCCTCAATGCTGAGGAAGAGTCCTTTAGAGAAGACGAACCAACAAAGTTGATGGGTTTTTAAGGAGGGAAGAGAGAGAGAGGAGGTAAATATACTGCGAAGCTGATGACACAGAAATATAATACTACTAGTGATATTATGGTGATTCAACAACCAGACACTGGCAGCAGGAAAGAATTGTCAGCCGCTTCTCTTGAGATTTTGGGGACGAGTGTTAGGAGAATTTGACTCTTGGTTACCTCATAGTGATTAATGCTGGCTTGCAACTGATGATCGCCTCTTAATTTGAGACCAAATCCAAATTATTCAGGACTGCATTTGAATTGAGGGATTTGAAGAAGGATTTGAAATCCTCTCAAATTCTTTTAATTGTTTAAAGTATTTAGAAGCATTTGAATTTATAAATTACTATTAATTATTCTAATGTTTAAAATGTATTTAAATAACTAGTGAATTATAATTTCAGATGCTTCTTAAACAATTCAAACAACTATAATGATCGGGTACATTTCAAATCCTTTGTCAAATTCTTCATCCAAACAAAGCCGTAAACGAATTTCTCACAGCTATTAATTCTACTCAAATAATTTTTCACGGACTATAAAAAACAAAATAACAATAAGTCGGTTGAATTTTTCGACTCGAGTGAATTACTCTCTATAATTTTCATCAAGAGTAACGCTCAGCAGATCTTTATATGGTCGAGCATTTTCGTGGCATAATCTTAAATTAGACAGCATGTACTTATTTATTTTATGTGACAACACTTGTGCATCCAAAAATGCATATTTTTTTGGAGATAAACACATGCCCTTAGTCATTGTAATTGCGTTTGTTTTTGGAGAAGCTGGATTTTGCTTCTAAATACTACTAAAAACGAGTAAGTCAAGGCAGACAACGTCTTGGTCTTTTTCACATGTATAATAATGCAGCAAGCAAGCAGACGAAATGAAGCCGAGATATCGGAAATCATGAGATAAAGATTTGAAAATGCCAACAATTAGAGGTTGCGGAGTGATGAATATTGTAGAATGCAGTTGAGAAGTCGAGGGTTGGACATACATTTGTTGGATGCAGACATAAGCTGATGAAAATGATGTGAAGTTGGTTGTGTTGCCCTAAATGCCGGAGGGTGAGGTCTACATCATTTAATGCTCGGTGGTTTCTTCTTCTTTTTCCTAATTTTATCCATCCACCATCCGATCTCTACATTGGATGTCTTTCAAGATTTTGTTTTTTGGATAATTATTGGACGTCCAACTTCCCTTAGTTTTCTCATTGCAAATGACAGCAGAAAGTTGTGGCCATCCTAACAAATCTTTGACATCTTTGGATCTATCCATATAAATCTTCTTCTTCTTCTTCTTTTTTCAATACGGGTATATTGGCCAATGTTTAGGAACGTGGCAACTTATTTGCCCATACTAATGTGTCTTAGTGAGGATGAAAGACAAGATTAGCTTGTCTTAGTTCATGAGACAATTAGAGTTGTCAATCACAATTCAATTATGCTGACTCAAATCCGCCCAAACCCACCCATTATTTTTGAATGGGTCTAAATGGGTACCCAATTTAACCTATTTAATTAATGGATAGTAAGTTGGCTCAACTCACCAATTTATACCCATTTAAAAATAATTATATATTTAAAGTCAACTTTTAGTGAGTATTGAGCAAATAAATTTGAATTTCTTATTAATCTAATAACAATTATATACCGTTATTTCTTGTCAAAAAATATGCAAAGAAATTCAAAAAAAAAAAGCAGAATTTTAAGTGACTGATAATGGGTGCCCATTTATTTAAATGGGTTGATCCAATTATACCAATTGTGCAATCATGATCCATCCAAACCTATCCAAATCATCCATTTTTACACTTCTAAGGACAATTAGCTCGTTCTCAGTTTAACTATTATAGATTATGATTTTAGATAATTAAATTTTGTGATGTTTTCAATTGTTTCTGTATTCTAATTATAGATTTTTTTAATGACAAAAAAAAATTAAAATCTATAATCATTTTTCAAATAACTTTTGCTGATTCTGATTATTTTCTATAATCAATTTTTATAATTAAATTTTATAAAATCTAAAACAACCGAGACGACGCCAATACGAATGAGAGGATTAGTTTGCCTTTCTTCTTTAGGTAAAATTGCAAAATCGACCTCCATGTACACATGCAACTAAGTACTAGTAAGTACCTGACTCAGTGCATTGCCCTGAAAAGCAGAGGGCCACAAATATGATCTTTCAAGATATTGTCAAGCATCATAAATATGTTCTCTCAAGATATTGTCAAACATCATATTTTAGGTCCACACTTCACAGTAAGTTAAAACTCCCATTGGTATTTGCAAATTTGATCGATGGAGCTAAAATTCAAAAACTGGGGACAAAATTATTCAAATGTCACGTTGTACAGTTGGGGACCTATAATCAATTATACTTAGAAGCTTTTGATTAGGATGGCAAATATTGATATTTAAGGATTTTAATCATATAATTCATTCGAACCACAGAAAAGAAAATATCATATCTAATGGTTGACATATAGCAAATTGCTATGCTTACTGCTTGAGCGTTAGTTGTTTGATCTCATTGATTCTCCTTCCCCGTTCAGGGGCGTTAGCACTTGCTACTTACAATTATTTGAAAAAATATATACATTGATCATTTAAATTTTATCACTTATTGAAATTTGTGCTGTGCTTCACACTATAATTCTAAAATTATTCCGTCTTCCACAGTTAATCGTACTGCCTAAAGTGTTACTTAAATGCAGTGCAACTCTTAAAAGTCAAAATATCTATAGAATTTTGATTGCAAAAAAAATTTAATTTGTTGTTACCAGTTACTGCTATGTTTTCTTTTCTAGTAAATTGTGTGTACTCTGTACTTCTTGGCGTACTCCACTTAAAATACGGAAAACAAGAAGACATTCGGTTCGTGGTTCCACTCCTTAATTTGACTTCGTCTCTTCAGCACCTTGTGGCCAACATAAAAGTCAGAAATTATTTCATTTATTTTATACACACATTCCGTATGGATGAAGTGCTTTTGGGGCTCTTTTTCATAAATTTTACTGCAGTGACTTGTATGAAAAAAATTGTTATTGTAGTAATTTAGTGAATTGCTATTTTTTTAAAATCTAAAAAAAAAAAATCACCCATTGTCAGCACCGACCACCGTCACCATCCTCCTACTCCTCTTCCCTCCTCCCTCTTGGTCACAGTCGAAGCTTCTCTTCATCGGAAGGGGAAGCGTCTAGGGGGAAGGAAATAGAGGGGAACCGGAGAAAGGAGGAGGAAGGAGGAAGGAGGGGAGGGAAGAAGAGAAAGAGAAAGAAGGAGAAAAGAGAAAGGAGAAGTGACGGGCTTTTGCTATACGTACAAGTTAAAATCTGATTTATATCCGTTTGACTACAAGTATACAGGTCAAATTAGTAGTTTAGGACATGTATCGGGTCGATCCCACGAGAAAGATTGAACAATTACCGGTGTTACTAAAGCGTCTCTATTATTTAGACTATCAATGAATTATAAGAAATGAAACCCTACTGAACTTATGTAAAATAACAAATGAAAGCTCCTTAAGTTATGGTATCCCTAACTACTCATGCAAGTGCTATATTTGGATCATTGAGTACTACTAACTAGGTTAGTTACGGTATAATTTCCTTATGCATATAAAATCTACTTTCGTAGTGAATCAACTATACTTATAATTAATCCATACCTATTCTCGTGGTTATGAAATTAGCTACAAGTTCATGTCTTCAATGAAATTACATGAAATGAATCACTAAAACCACATAAGTGCACCTCTACCGTCGTGAGTGTACTCCCTATGTTTAGCACTTCTTGAACCAGTGTTAAATCTCAATTTTCATTGCAGAAACAACACCTTAGATAATCACAATCAATGGTACCAGATTAATTATGATTGAAAGAGCTAAAGTACTAAATAACTTGCTCAAATAATAGCAATCAAATAGCCAAATAATAAACACTAACAATCATAGAAAGTCCAACCAAACCCAAGACATAAACTTTAGAAACACATAATAAACATAAAATCCAGAACTTGTATATTAACTAAACTTAGAATCAAGTATAAAAGATAAAGAGTTGGCGAAGAGATAACCCATGTCACATGAGGTTTAACTCCTCCTTCTTCATCCCAATCTTCATCCTAATCTAGCTAATATGCAAGAGTGGATGACCTATACTACTCTATACAAAACTAACCTACACTAAGACAATGGAAGAACTACATTTTTGCACTCTCCAAGCTTTCTCTCGTATGTTTGTCCTTGAATCTTGCAAGTTTTTGACTATATAAAGGTAAAAGGTGGTCAAGGAATGAGGCTTGCACCTCCCTTTTACAGCTGCAAAGTGTTTGTCACATGTCTAGCATTACATGTGACTTATTGGAGGTGAAATCAAGTTGTCCGTGTAAAGAGCAGCCTTTCCTGACCACAATCCGATCAGAAATCCAGCCATAAATCCGGCCAAGTTCCAGCCGGATTGCTACAGTGACCTTTTTGTGCAATTTCTGTTCAAACTTCACTACTGCTCCGATTTTGCCTCAACTTCAATTGAACGTTTCTTGATGATCGAAGGTGAATTAACTCTTGACCAAAACATAAACCTTGTAGCTCTTTGAGTTAGCTTTCCAATGCATCAAGAATCAACTCATTTGGATTTGTGTAGGCTGAGAAATGACTGAAATACCTTTGACTGCTCAATGCCCTGTTTTAGCTTCGACCAATAGAAATTGGCTACTGTAATTTAGCTTTTTGACCTGGAAAACCTTAGAACTGGATTTTGACGTCTTCACCAAAGTTGTAGGTATATCTCTTATCTTCAAATTGGTTCAAGAATCATCTCAATCCGATTACTATACCTCAAGTTATAGCTGAAATACGAAAATGTGTCAAAACTGTCAAAATGCACAAAATACAAGTAAAAAGTGAGAAAAACCTCATTCAATCACTTAAGAACATTTTTCACCAATTATAGTCAAAATGATTCATTTTCTTCCAATAATATAACCAAAGTGACTAAAAATAACATAAAATGTCATTCAATTATTATATAAATTAGTCACTTATCAAGGAGGAGAAAGAGAGAGGAGGAGGGAAGTGGTGATAGTGGTGGTTGATGGTAGTGCGTGATGGTGGTATTGTGTGGCAGGAGATAGTGGTAGCAAATATTTTATTTTTAATTTTCTAATTGTATTTGAGAATGTATGTATACATTAGGTGCTTTTGGGATTGTTTTTGGAGTATTTTACTGTAATATTATAGTTGAATAATTTATTTGTGAAAACAGTCCAATCTAAAGGAAGTGTTTTAATGTATTTAAAAATATAAAAATATAGGAGATTTTACAATCCTTTTAGAGTATCATTCTCTCAAGTTAAATCTATCGTTAAATAGTGAAATAAGTAATTTGCACCGTTATATTATAATAATTTCAATTATTTTAAATTTGAATTAATACCATATTGAGAGATAAAATTGAGGGAATGGTTCTTTAAACGAAACAATACGGGCACTTCGGTACACCCCAAGAGGTAATCTTTTTAATTCAAGGATTTTTTTTTTGCGAAGGTAATTGTAAAATTTTGATAGTAAATCCATTTTTTAATATTTTGATGTACATATTTTGTTGCTTTAGAATATTAAAAAAAATCAATATATAACTTTGAGTTACACGCATAGATATAAGAAATTATGAATAGATAGACACATTAAATTCAAAGTACTTGTTGGAAGTTATGTACATCAGCACCGCTGCGGTCACGGCTGAGATGAGGCAGCCGTGACGGTGGTGCCAGACTCAGTCACGCAAGTTTAATTTTACCACATTTTAGTTTTCGGATCCATTAATGCTTAGCAATAATGTTGACGAAGGATCCTGTATGTATATTTATGCTTTTTTAAAAATATTTATCATTTATCCACCCATAAAAAAAATTTTAATTAGACAAAGGGCTCTAAATTTATCAAAATGGTGATTATTCACGTTCTTCAAAAGTCACTAAAATTCTGGAGTGAGCTATTATTTGTCTAACCAGTACTTCTTTAATTTTTTTTTTGTTCCTGCAATTAATTTTACAGGTAAATATAGACATTAAAAAACTTTGGGATTAATGTTGCAAAAAAGAAATGACAAATGCAAACATCATGTTCGATGCATCTATACTTGCTTACTAAAAATAGGAGTCAAAGATCAGTGTAAGAAATCTTAGAAAACAGTAGAAGTGATCTAATGTCCAAATAATAATGTTTAATTACACACTTCAATTGAGGAAATTCGAGGAATTAGGTGGACATATTAGTAATGGAAAAAAAAAAAAGAAAAGATGGCAAAAAAAGAAACTTTCTTCTTTTCTTTTTTTTTTCTTTCTAAGGAAAATTATGCAGCAACATGTATAGCTTGGTTAATTTAATATTTCTATAGTTGGTGTTGGGTTCGTAACACGTGTTATCCTAACTTTAAGTATGCAAAAGTAGTTGCAGAAAATCACCACATTTATTTATGCTGGACTTGCTCTGAAGATCATTATCTTCTAAGAAGAGGTTGTTCGGCATAAACTGTAGCATTTAATTGTCAAAGGTCAAACTTATCAAAATACTCATGAGAATTAGAGTATGATGATATACTTTTTGACAATTTTGTTTATACAACTATGTTGTAAGGTTTCTCTGAGGGAGGATTGGTTGGGTGATAAGATCAAAGATGGGAGAAATTGTGAGTAGAAAATCTTGAGTTTTAGATCTCACGCTTACATAATAATAATAATAATAATAAAGGTGTCTCTCCTAAGATTACTTAAGAGAGAGTTTTCTTCTCTCCTAAATATTGTTAATGAGATTTTTTTTCCTTTTTTCTATTTCTTTGGTTAGATATGAGTTCCTTCTTTCTTTTCTTTTTTTCCAAAATTGGTTGTCATATTTGGGATTCTTTATATCTATTTCCTCATAGCTCATTTCTCATCATTGCATTTGAGTACGAAGCAATTAATTAGTAGCGCTGATGGTTGGAAATATTCATAGTGTTCTATTTAGTATTTGAATATGTTTGGAAATTCATTATGAAATTTTTTATTAATTTTTCAGATCTGTAATATTTGTTGTTCTTCAAATCTATTGTATCTAAATATGTCATGTAATTTTTACCATTGTTATGAAACTGAGTTACTCATGAGTAAGTGGATTCTTCTCGGAACAAGTGGTATTAGAACTTCTGGTTGCAAAACTAGCTACTTATGGGTAAGTAGATTTTTTTCGGAGTTGGACCAATGAAAATTCTCTTTTTGGTTGTGGACTAAAGTACCAAGGAGTTTGGCTCTTGTTGAATCAAGTGTGCCATGGGTTTGGCACGGGGTCCAATAGATGTTAGGTCAAGGAGCCAAGTGTTGGCGAGAATCCGAAATGTAGTTTGGATGTTGAAAAAAAGTGGGTTCATAATTGAAAGAAGGGGTGACTTTAGATGTTAAGGTGAGTTTGCGTTGAGTATTAAAGTGAAATTGGAGAAGAGCTTGTAAACTTGGATTTAATGTGAGGGATTACTCACGAAGGAAGAGATTTGTTAGGTTCACGAATAAAGAATTATGTCTCACATCGGTTTAAGAGATGAAAAAAGAGCGGTCCAGTAAATAAGGGTTCGAAACCTAATAGCTAAGGTATTTCTCTAATTAAACCAGAGAACTTCAAAAAAAAATTATGGCTAGTAGTGCAATTCAAGAAAAACTGTTGATATGAAAAATTGCAAACACTTTCTTCGACCAGAAGACTAGCTGCAAATTAGAAATAAAAGGCATAATCATCTAACTTTATCTACGGTAAAAAACCTAGGACATAATTGTCTAATCTGCAATCAAATCTTGCGGAGGACAGATGCCGAGCTCGTCTTTCGGGACCTTCATTTTGGACCATCTTAGTCTTAGCCTTTCTTAGTGCGTAGATTTTGGACCATCTAAGTCTTTCATGGTGATTAATGCCATAATTTGGATCGCTCATAATATGAGTTGGGATATAAACCAGGACCACACTAGTTTTACTGCAAATTAATCATTTGTTCAAGAGTATAGTTTGGGATGTATCCCATAGTGCTCAATCATGGGAGCATTATTTTCAATTGATGAAAGAGGAGGAAGGTAAAAAGGGAAAGTGTAGGGTTCTTAAAATTATTTCAATTTTTTAGTTTGTGTTGTTAACTATTAGTCTATATTTAATTCGGAAAGAACATTTATTTGTTTCAAAAAGGACACTAGAAATACTTTTTAGTGTCAATGTCTAGATCTTTCCAGAATTTAATTTTGATGCCAAAATACGTGTTTTCAACTCATGAACAAATTTGTAATCTACATATTCTATCAGTGAATGAAATTTTCAATCATAATTTTCTTGTAATGGTACAACTTAGCAACGTATGCATGAGCACAAAGATGTTAAAAATTAATGTGATCGCTTTCTTTCTGTGTCTTAATTCTTCAATGGGTTTCATACTCTCTATATTGAAAATTCAAATGCATCACGGATTTGAGATGCAAGAGATAGCCCAAGTAAGGGGGTAATTGACTTGGTAAAAGCTTCTCCTCCTTGTGTTCATTTTGTAGGCTAAGAATCATGTGTAACACTAGACTTCGTTAAACATGACCCCTTGTCTTGCCATACATATAATTCCTATATATTATGTTTCATCAAGAATTTGAAGAAAAATAACTGAGTCCTGATCATTTATAGAATCATATTAAAGCCATGATGAGTATACTACCAGTATCAATAACTGACACAATTATTACTAAAAGTTGTATAATGTGTGAATTGAAAATAATGAGACGTAGATTAGTCCCTCTCGTATTTACATACTTTGCTATATGTAAACTTCCCACTAAATTTCATCTTCAAGAGAGACTCTGGATAGAGTACTATTTGAAATATTATTTGGAATAATTACTGTAACGCTTTTTGTGATGTGATGTATGTGAGATAAAAAGATGGTTAAAAATATAAAAATATGGGTTAGGAAATATATTTATGATACAAGCGAAATATTATTTGGGATAATTGGCTATCCAAACACTGTTATTCATGTCAATTTTGGTATCTGTTGAATATCCAAATGATACAAGTGGAAAAGATCCAACAGTGAGAAATATGTATTTCATTCTTTGCATTCTTAGGGAGGGAAGAGGGGCAATTTTTTATATGGTGCTCAAATCTGTATTGCAGCATCATCAAAGAGGCTAAAACGAAATCACTCTGCACATGATAGATATCCTTCTGCACTTTGAATTATTGATGTAACTAAGTTCTCACAATCTGGTTTAAACCCAAAAATACATCTGTAATAGAATGAGATAATTAAACTCATGAAATAAGATTGAAGTCTCCTACGAAGCTTTTTCCTTCTCTTAACACGAAGAAGGGAATACACTTTCAATCGTAGCTAATTATGGTCACTGAATGACTCTACTACTATGCTAATTAGAGTTGTTAGCTAGCTTGCTCAGATTTTCCTTTCCATATTAAAATTTATCTAACACCATTACTTCTGTATTTAATATACTTCTAACTTCACTAGAGTAACCATTCATGTCGATCACTGCTTACGATTTTCCCTCTTTAGCTTGTAAATATCATCTTTTATTCTTCAATTTCATACACTTTTAACTATTTTGGTCTTTTGTTGATTTTGAATATGTATGAAGTACCAACGTTAAGTAGTTTTACGTATATATGCAGATTGCTAAATATAGACCTTAACAAGCCTTGCAGACTACCGTCCAATGTCCTCCTGAGGCATCAAAAAACCAATGCAATATCAGACTCCTCACCTTTTGGTGAATCACCGGATTTTTAGAAAATCGTGAAACTAACTTCATGAATGATTCCATCAACTCCACAACAACCTTGATCAAGGGGCAAAAGTAGCTAATTGGATTTTCAATCATTTATATCAAAAGAGTAAAAAGTAGCTGTTAATTCAGTTCCTAAAGATAGTATAATGTAGTTGGTTACAAATTTGTGCATAAAATCGATTTGCAAACATTGAAACTTAGACAAGAAATTGAGGTAAGGCATCACAAATTGGTGCAATTTCTTCGTCACAAGCGCAGCCTTCACATGTACTCTCCTCTTCATCAATGTCATCCACAAGCCAACCTCTTTTTCTCTTATGTTGCATGGCACAACAAACGGGCCTTTGGCTCAGAACCAATGAATTTTTTACCCAAATCATCTTCAGAATCCTTCGCAAATTGTCACGGCAATCTTTCACTCTCCGTTTCTGAATTCTTGATTTCTTCATGGCGCTAAGCAGAGTCATACCTTTCCGCTTTAATTCGTTCCCACCAAAGAGGAAAATTATTCCCAAGGCATAGGCAGCTTCGTCATGGCCTGATTTCGCAGCTTCGTTTAGGCATTCCAATGCCGATTCCAGATTCTTACCTCTAAAATAATCAACCTAAGGAGTTCAAGGTTGAAATTACAATGTTACCTAAAACTGATTCAAATATTTATAAGACAATGAAAATGAATAATTTCATACGGAACATCATTAGCACATAAGGTTAAAAAAAAAACCATCAGGACACAAGCTGATTTTCCAAAGTTACTAGTCAAGACATAGGATTATGGATTTTTACGAACAAAAGGGCACTGATTGTGTTCGTGTATAGTTAGAAGACTAATTTATGTGACATAACCAGTTTTTTTATTTTTTTTCCTTTGGTAAGACATTACTAGACTTCTGCTGCATAAACAATTTCACTTCTTTGAAGGCAATCAATCCATGATCTCTTTTGTTTCTTGCTTCTTACGTTCCAAAGAAACCCAAGTTGTCCTAATGTTGATCTAGAATTATAATGTCAAAGACTAAATTGTTCATTCTAGGTTGAATTGAAAGAGCGGAATATTCAAAATTAACAAAAACCACGATGCTTACCACTCCTTTCCGATACAAGGCTTCAGGATTTTTGCTTCGTCTACACTTCTTCAAGAACATGGAAACTTTATGATTTTTACGCCATGGAACGATTGCAAAGTTGTCGAGGGACACACGTTGGTAAATATAGTTTTCTTCCGAAACTTCAGAAAGCACCTTACAACTACAAGATAAGAATCATGATCGATGAATCTCAAAAGAAAATCGCATGTAAAAAAAAAAATTTGCTCATGTTTGTATCATTAATAGATGAATGTACCATAGTTTTGCCCGGAAAAGATCAGTGGATGAAGAAGCTGCGACAAGTGCAAGAACTTCGGATACCAGCTCTCTCGGAAGGGAGGAGATGGAGGCCATTGTCTGCAAATTTTCTGCGTTGGCCATGTCCAGTTGCCTCCTTTTCTTGGCTGCAGACAATCCCGGTAAGCCCCAAGAGTGAAGTCAAATTTTAGCAACTACTATTTTTCTAATCAAATAACGTTTGGGATTGATCAGGTGTAATATCCTTAATTTCGCATGTTTGTAGATATATTAACACTCTGGTTTCTGGGGGGCTTGCATGGCTTCAAGTTTCAAAATATGGTACAAGTTATATAATGTCGTATCAAGAAAGTAAGCTTCATGAGTTTTGCAATTGATTTCCAAAACAGATTAGGATTAACATTGTCAAATAGGATATGAAATTTTTCTGTTTTACCTATCCGGATTAATTGAGGAATCTTCTACAAATAAAAAAAAAAGGGGGGAATTTGATGAGGCGGTGGAGTGGGACAAAAATTAACGGTGATGGGAGAAGGGTTTGTTGCACCGAAGTACCAAAAGATGTTGCATGGGCTGTACTTTTGGAACATAATATGTTGCATTGACAGTTTTTGACACCTGGGAAGTTTATGGATTTTGGTTCTGGGATTAATCTCCATTATTCATTGTGTTGTGGATATTCCCAATTTGTATACTTGTAGGACCTTCTACAGAAACCTCTATATCTTAGTGGTACTTGGCTAATGTTAATTAATTTCACTTTGGAATTTTTTTTTTTGTTGCCAAAATTTTTTTAAAAAATATTGCAATTTGGGATAAATACATAAACTGTTCTCATGTACAGGAAAATACTGACGTAGATTAATTTGTGTATCCATGAAATCATGCAGAAATAATCATGTTGTATTATTTTTTTTTTTCAATACATGAAGTATTCCAACTTTTGCTACACTAATCTCTCTGCGCCTGTGCACCCTGCCCCCAAGGATACACAAGCGGTCGAGAGGTGATTCGAGCATACAACCTCGGGACCTAACTAGGCTACCCCGAAACCATCCGTACCAACCTCAAGGGGCAATCATGTTGTATTATTGAAGATACTAAATTTTTGTCATTAATTCTGCTAATGCTATTCAGATAACATCCACATTAACATTTTAAGAGTATAAAAATTAGACGTTGACCCACGCAATTACAAACCAGACCTTGATTGGCCAGTGCAACTAATTATGAGACCTAGTATTTGAGAAATATTTCAGTTGAATTATTGAACATTTGATAATTTTAAATTCCAAATTTGTAACATTAATATCTTGTATCTAAGTGTGCAATATAAACCAAAAAATTGATATACCTTCAATCTTGCCAATGAAATTTATAGTTCTAGTTATAAATTTTGTAGCATTTGTCGTAATCTCAGATCCATGATATTGAAATCTCACCTTATTCTGCCAAAAAAAAAGAAAAAATCTCACCTGATTTGATAGGGAAAACTTTTATAATAGAGTATTTCTTGGCCTGCTGCCAATTATCGTCGCAAATTTTCTTAACATAATCATGTGCAGTACAATGGCTTGTATCCTCTGAGATATATTAGGGAGCACGAACATTGCTCGATAATAGTGAATATTTTTTCCAAGAAAAGATAATCTAAAAAGTAAATTCTTTGATTAACGCCACACAACGCAAATAAGATGAGTGAATTAAGAAACAGCAACAAGTGCAAGAACCTCATTTAGGAAAGGTTACGCAAAGTATAGTTAAGATAATCGTTTTTATTATCAAAAGAAGGATCTATTTCATAAATGGTTGAGATTACAAACTGAACATAATGTTGAAAACTAGTTTTTTTTTTTTTTTTAAATAATGTCGAAAATTACATGCAATTCACCTCACTCCATTGATCTCACAGTAAAATCAACAAATATGCAAATCTCAATGTAAACTATCTATGCCATACAACCAGTTCAACTAATTAGTGACAACATTAATTGCTACTAACATTCTCATGTTCACTGTAGTACCAAGCTATAATGCTACTCAAAATGGAATTCACATATAATGTAAAATTATTTCATCACAACAGGAAATGACTTTCGAATAATAGAAAAGGCTAATCAGAATCCATCCAATTCTATTGCTTCTTCACCACATCTTGCACCCATATAATTCATTGTGAAGTCTCGTCTTAAATAACTGCAGCCATGTTAATACAATGATAACATCAAAACCATGGAACTCACATCTAACTCCTAGTCTCGTCATGGAACTCACATTTGGATTGTAAATAGGAGGTTTTAAATTTAAGCCCTTCTATTTGAAAAAAAAAAAAAAAGGGATGTTTAGATTAGGGTTTATTGCAATTTACTCCCTGAACTTTCACCTAGTTGTTTATACCTCTTAAACTTTCAATTTAGCATTGTATTACGGGTTTTTAATCTAGAACCTCCTACTTACAATCTTTCAAACCTTATCACCCAACCCAACTTTTCTCCCAACATCGTACTACTTAATCTATCATTGTTCGGCATAATTTATTACCAGCTAAAGTCCCATTGAAATAAACATTAATTATCTTCCTAATCCAAAACATCTCATAAGACCAATAATTTCTTTTCAATATCTAACATAAACCTATTTGAGTCTAATTTTCATACTTAGGACCAACCTGTTAAGAGCATCATGCATATGAGCCTATAAAATTCACTGGTTTGCAATTATTAAAAATTCTGTCTATAACATTAATTACATACCTAGGGTTGTAAAACTCTCTACTTTTTAATCTTTTCCATAGCCTTAAGGATGCGGTCCATGTAAGTAGAGTAATAATATTAGGATTTTTGGTGTATACATTAATAAAAATAGATGCATGTTATATGTGAAAATTTTGATATTCTAATCTAAATTAAGATTATCTATAATGCATTCAAAACTGCTAATAAAAGGATATACACTGTCACTGTATCAAAAAGTACTCCATAATATCTATATTATATATAATGGGAGAGCCTTCTTTTGGTGTAAACAATTCATGTTGCTTAATGTTATAACAAAAATGCCCTTTAAATTAGTTTTCAAACTAGGCAAGTTTTCTTTTTTTCTCTACCATGATCTTAAGTACATCTACTCACATCCCCTCTTTTTCTCTACCATCATTTTAAATAACACAACTTCCTAAAAAAAAAAAGGAATAGTATCTATACATTTTGGAGAAAAGCACATAAATGCTCTAACATGATTCTTCATATAATAGTTGATAATAAAAAATTAATTATATATTTTGAAATAAGCACACACGTAGGGTGTGCCAAAAGCACTACTTAATATATTAATCTTCTGTCCATTTGTTTCAAGGTTTATTGGGTCCTTCCTAATCTATTAGCCGGCCCAATCCGGCCCAGAATGTTCAATAGGCTAAGAAGATCATCATTTATCGCATCAACGCTATCGATCAAGCAAACAAACACAAGCCGAAATGTTTGCGAAGCTCAAGCAGATTTACACAGGTGAGTCTAAACTACGAAGCCCAATTACTCGGTGGAGCTTCGGTAACGAAATTCTTGCTAATTTTGGTTATTGAAGTAATTTTGGTCAATTTCGGCTAATAGGAACTGAATTAAGAAAAAAAATACAAATATATATACCTTGCCGTTACGGAAATTGATCACTTAATCCTTATTCTAGGCACATTCTTAGGGAAGTTCTTAGATTAAATTAATTAGTTTAACTCCCAAAGCATATCTGTGGATGGTGATGTTAATTACCCTAGAGTTCCTAGTTCTTTCTTTGCTCCACTAACGTGAAATAAGCACTCTAAAACATCCCTAATTCCCTACTGTAGAAAGAACAGATTTATAATGTTTATCTCTTTACTTGCTTAATGATCAACTAATACGCCCAATTTTAGAACATTAGTTGCTGATTAACTTGACTCCTAAGCCACTAAATTAGTAGCTTCTAGTGTTTCATAAACTAGCGTGACAACATGATTGTCATAATCAAAATGGAGAGGGGGGCATAAACTACCATGATAACATGATTGTCTTGTCATACTTGACATAAACCGGTGTGATAATACGATCGTCATAACTAGTCATTTTCTAAATTAGGGAAATGGGCGCAAACAATCGTCAGTACAATCATTTGGTAACATTTTTCTGACAAGTTGACATAAACTAGTGTGATAATACGATTGTCATAACTAGTCGTTTTCTAAATTAGAGAGACGGGTGCAAACAATCGTCAATACAATCATTTGGTAACATTTTTCTAACAAGTTATAATTCATTGCTAATTATACGTACAACTTTATAACAATCATATTATATTTATTCAAGTACTGTTCACGTAAAATTGTACATATGTCGGCTACGTTAAGAGTTACGCAGTGATTTGAACCGTATGTTTCCAATTTTTGCACTACTAACTAAATCCGAGCTACAACAAGTCATTTGGAACTTTTTGTATCTGACAACCGTCCCAAGCCATTCCTAAATCAATATACGGGAATGCTATTTTACCCTACAGTTCCACTGGTTCGACTCCCTGCCGCTCTGATCTATCAAGAAAGCAAGAGTGAATATTTGATGCACCAGACTCTGCTCAGCATATTCTCTTGGTTGATGCTTCAACTATTGCTTAATAAAATTGCTCAATTGTCTCATCAAAGAAAACAAAATTGGGTAATGATATTTTCACATATAATGCTCGTTGAATTACAGGCTAAACAAGGTATACTCCGAACCCAAATTCAGATAATTCACATGGACGAGCTTAGCTTTTACATTCCCTCAAGAACCCAAATATTTTACATCAGTTTCTCAGGAATCCAAATATTTTACAGTCCCTCAAGACAGGAAGATTTTCCCTCGTTAAAGTTAACATAAGCTCGTTTATTAGTGCATCATAGCCTCCTTTCACCGTTACCTTAGACATATAATTAAACACTAATCATAATAAACATAGCAGCAGACTCAGGTCTCAGGTCTCAGGGGTCCGGACACAAAGGTTAGAATTCTAACTCTTCCAGAGCGGTATCTCAATGGTCTCAGGTCCGGACACAAGGTTAGAATTCTGGCTCTTCCAGAGCGGTATCTTACTGATGGCTCTGTTAAGAACTTAAAACGATTCAACCACGGCGGCAGCTGCCGGAGCCGCCACTATATCGCCGTCGTTATCATCATCATCATCTTCATCCTCTGCTTCCCACATGAAATGTGCATATGATCCCAACACCATACAATCATCAGGCGCAGCTTGAACCGCTTGATCAAAGTAACATTTTGCCCTGCTCTCATCTCTTTCGTTTTCCCAAATCAAGTTTCCATACAAGGACAGGACTTCTCCATCTCCAGGGCTTGCCAATATTGCCCTCCCGTAATACTCTTCTGCTCTACCCAAATCTCCCTCCACCTGTACACAAAAATACAAACTAATCAAATATTTGATTAATTGAACAATAATTGAGAAATTCCAGAGTTCAATTAGATTTAAATAGAGTAGTATACAGTAGTATACCTCATGCAAATATTTGCCGTAATTTCTCAGAAGAAGAGGATTGGAAGGGTTTGACTTGATCATTTCTTCGTAATAGGCACCGATCTTGCTCAGATCAGCGTTCCCGCCAGTTCCGAACTCATCTCTACCTCCGCCGCCAGAATTCCAGTTCTTCCCAATACCGCCGCCTGGAAACTCTACCTCCTCCAACGGCATCGCGCGCTGCGGCCAACCTCCTGCGTTGCTGCCTCTCGCTCTCGGACTCTCCACCACAGTCAACGATCCAGTGCTCTCGTCTTCTTCCTCAGGTATCCTCGCCACGAGAGCTCGCGATCCGAGCTCGCTCCTGCTAGTGCTCTTCACTCCCTCCATTGCGGATCGCATCATGTCCGGCTCCGATGACGCCCGCCGAATGTTCCGGCTACTCAGGTCCGTGTGCAGCGAAATGCTCGGCGAAGAACCACCGCTTTTCTTGTCGGATTCCCGAGCCGGCATCGAAACTGAAATTCTCGGCGAGCTTGGACTCGGAGGGGTCCAATTCCTGGCGGGGAACGAACCCGACCCGGTTCGGATTATCATAGCTTTCATATTTGGAAGAACAAGAAGTAGAAATTTTTTGTTTGACTTATTTTCTCTGAAACTGATCAGGAGAAGCATACTGGAGATCTTTTATCTTCTATCGAACTGCTTTATATAGTGGGGGGTTTTGGTGATGAATGAGGACCGTTGGATTGTACTACTGTGTTGACTTTTCGATCACGCAGTAAGTTGATGACACGTGTAGCTTCTCACGTGAAGGGCTTAGCCGGCGGAGGGTTCGGCGATGAAGACTGGAGTGGAGAGTGAGCTTTTCGGAAGTCTACAGTGGACTGGAAGCTTAGTCCACGTGTCACGACATTTGCGCTGCACGTTACTTTTTGCCGACGATGCGGACCCCACTCACCGTACCACCTTCTTGTAATAGTAGTTTTTTTTTTTAATAATGATAATATTATTAAATTGTGAGAGTATGAGCAGAAGCGATATGTATTATATTAAACAGTTCCACGAGATATTTGTTAAGTTATATTTCAAGTGTTATATTTTTAAAAATATATGATTAATTAGAAAAAGTAAATATATACAAGAGATGATAAGTAAGATTAAATAGAAAAAGTATATAAATGTAATAGAGGATAATAATTATTAGGACGTGTATATATATATATATTATAGGTTATGTAAATATTAGATGTGTTAATGAATACCCTTGAAACACATGTTAAGAAAATTCCTTTTTTTTTGGGATAAATTATGTGATCTTCAATCTGGTATTTGGTATGGGTGATTAAATTGGCCTTTGTTTTGGTTGGTACAAGTGATTGAAGAGGCAACCAAATGAAGTCATGTTGTTTCATGTATTTGACGGGGAATTATTAATTTCAAGAGATGTTGTTTATTTGCACTAGAATATCGTGTTTCAAGCTCCTAAGAGTTTTCTAAAACACAACTAGAATTGGATTAGCGAAATGTAAATGCTGCAATTCACCAAAATGAGTCGATCTATCCATTTACTTCTTCACAACTTTTCGCCCTATACAAAAATTTTGGTTTGACTCTTATCAACAAATTTACAGGTAAAACTATCTTAACGAGTGCTGGCAACCAAACCACTGATACCTTTCCAATTTTCGCCTAAAAGGGAAAACGGTTTTTCAGACCTTGAGCTTGAGCTTTGCAAAAATTGAGATTGCGGCCGGGAAAACGCCCCAGGTAAAGGACAACGGACAAAGAAGACAAAAGCGGGTAAGCGGACAAAAGAATAAAGTGACACGTTCATGAGGGACATTGGCCCAGTGTAATCTATCTTTTATCTGGTGAGGAAGGGAAGTTGGATAACATGATAACATAAAAAAGGATACCATTTTTGGAGCTTTTGGACCCATTTTTGCTTAGTGCCAAATAAATTTGTCTATTTTGATTGAATTTTGTTTTTTCTTTGAGAACGTTTTCGGCTGGCTAATATATTTCTTTGAGACTAGTAAAACTCACTCAAGAGTGGTTTGAAGTTCAGTCCAGTTGATAAATGGTAAAGCTCATCCACTCTCAACCTGTTAACCCCACTAAACATAATGGAAAAATAAAAATAAAAAAAAGAGGAAAATTTTGATGGTGGAATTCTATCTTGATAGCTTGATTTGCACTTTTCTAAATACCATAATTAGGGGAACAAAAATCAGTAGAGCAAAGAAAGCAAATAATTTTAATTCCCAATCATGTAAACTGCGCGATTTTGAATGCTAATGATGAAAATGTTGTCCCCACTGATCATGTTTTGCATCACAAATGAGAATTCTGCGACTGGAAAACCATGTCCCTGAAACCAAAGCAGGTTAAATCACACAGCAGACTCTAGTAGCAAGTGGTATGATTCTACTGTTTTAGGATATGGTATTTGAGAATCTGTGTACTACTTCTTTATTATTATTATTATTATTATTATTAGTATAAACGAGGGAATTCGAACTAAGACCTCTCACTCTCCGTCTTCCTACGAATCATCTAAGTCATCCCCCTTTATTATTTTTCTTTCATTGCATTGAAAGGAAACAAAAATCACGGTAGCAAATTAATTAATTTGGATTCTTAGCCAAGATACCTTAGTTAGTACCTAGACGTGAGTGCATTTGAATAGAAAATTATTGTCTGTCAAAGAAAATAGAAAATTATTTAAAATATTATTTCAAATAATTATTACAGTACTCTTTGTAATATGATATGTACGAAATAGAAATAAATAGAAGTATAAAAAGTTTATTAAAAAAGCATTTATGATCCAAGTAAAATAATATTTAAAAGAAATACGTATCCAAATACATTCAGAAATTAACTAACTTCAAAAGTCTGATAAAAAAAAATACATTCAGAAATTTGTAAGCAATTCCGTCCCAGTTGGGTAGGCAGGGTTTACCACATTCATTAGGCACTTAGACTGTGCTCTTGTTTTCTGGTAATTGAACGATGAAAATGAAACGGGGAATCGCTTTCGAAAAACAGTAGAGATAAACAAAGATCCTTACATTGCGATCCATCCCTTTCTTCCCCATATTCTCTTTTGGGTTCTCTATTCATATATCCTTTGCCCATGCTTGCCCCATTCCTTTCTTGACTTGAGTCTCGGAGCTTCCTTCCTTTTGATTGGGGTGGTTTTGGGGACCGGTCTCCCACGTGAATGCCAGAAGAAATTTACCTATTAGTTTGACCATCAACCATGTGATCTGAAGTGGAATCAAGTTCCAAAAAGCAACAAAAAATTTCTATACTAAGCGATGTACGATTTAAATCAACTTCCTCTAAAGGACTTGATCACCACATTAATTATGAAGTGGAAGGTCAAGGGTTTTCAAACCTTGCCCCCATCAATATATCTCTATATGAGATTTGTTCTAAATTCATACGGGTGCGTAATGCATCCGTCTGATCTGATAGTGGTTCAGTCCCCATCAGATTTCCCCGACTCAGTTAAGCCACCTCCTAGAGTAGACTCCCCCAGTAGGAGTAAGAGCAGGTTAGCCTAGACTAGATATGCCATTACGTTAAAATAAAAAAAATAAAAAAAAAAGTGATGTACAATTTAAACGATAAAAACAACTTAATGAATAATTCACCTTTTTTTATTTTAAAGATTTTCATATTTGTGTCTATAATTTAGATATCTCATGATTTAAAATCGCTATTTGTAGGTAGGCGGACTAAAAACAAATGTTTTGTTGTTTGCCAAGTAACCAATTAAGCTGCTTCCTAATTTACACAAGGCAGCTCGCACTATTATGATTTTTCTATTCTAGTTTCTTCAGTTGTTGAGAGCAACCGTTTCTTCATCTTATACCGTGAAGGGTTTCCAATGCAGTTGCCCTATTTTATACTTAATAGGTGATTTTGTGAATGCATAGATTCATGTTTGCTGTCTCTTATTGTATTTAGACACCTTTTCAATGTAATTTTACTTTTCTCAAAAATTAATACTACATAAAATTCATCCTAACGAGTACCCATTCAACACAAGTAAAACAACTGCTCCAGTGAAATCAATTCCAAGCCTTTTTTTTTAAAATTGAAAAGAATATGTTTTGTATTGTTCTTCTCCATTTATTTTTCCCTGGGGAAAATAGTGAGCGATTTCAATTCAAAGAAAACAAGAAAAATATGAAATTGAAAAGAGATTCAAAGATCCAGGAAAAAGCTCTTCGACTAATCAATTTTTTTTTCTCTTTTTAAAAAAAATTCTAGTAGGAAAACAAAATGAGGTTTAAGAAATTAGAAGGAAAGAGAATTTAAATACAGTTTCTCGAGTCTCAACTTTAGTCATCCTTCCATATTCTTACAAAGAAAAAATATCCTTAAAAAATGTTCCATCAACCAAACACAGTCTTCAGGAGCATAATTATCATGCCAAGTGCGAATTATTAATCATCTTTTTCCAGTTTAGTCGTATATGCGAATTTACCACCAGATTACGCTATTTGCATTTCTGTCTTTTTTTTCACTCTCGGAGTAGACAAGACTTGCATGCACTCACTCAGAGGAATCAAGATAAGACCACATTTATTAGTCTAGAATTGTTCACTCAGAAAAGACAAATGATTCCAATTAAGGAGACCAAACATTTCTCAACAGCTATAAAATCTTTAACTGTACCGCTTTGCATTCTGCTGAAAACTTATCGACGACAACATCTGCGTCAAAAATTAATTTAACTCTCTAAAGAAGTTTCTGAAAATTTAATGGTACAAAATCCTTTACATGCAGCGGCACATTTTTTATTTAGGAAGGAAACTTTCGATTTTCAATTTTTGGGTTTCTTCTAAACTCCTATGCCTATTTCCAAGGGGTGAAATCAAGCCTAATAACCTTAAACGTAATAAATGTTATGTTACTACCTCCATTTACTCCCAGTTGATTCCAACAATTGTTGTGCTTTGTTTCCTTTTCATCTTCAATTGAGACATTGAAGATAGGACTGACAGAACTCGAGCATATAATAGTTTTCACTTTTTTCAACGGAGGATTGTACTGAACGGTAAGATAAGAAGGATTATAAGTAAAAGGTCTTGAATGCTTATCCAAAAAAAAAAAAAAAGGGTGCTAAATCCTTTTTCGAATCCAATCTCAAACTTAGCAAGGACAATCTGCAGCAACATTTGATGCCTTCAATCTCAAACTCAGTAAGAACTGGCATGGACCTCCTTAGGGTGTCACGTACTTAAGAAAGCAGAACAACTAACTAACCATGCAGGGGTTTATGAAAATTGGTATGATGAATAAAAAAGCTGCAACCTCGGATGAAAAATTGAATAGGAAGAGCAAAACCTTGATGTGGAGAAGTTACTGATCCTTTTTTATCCTGGACACAAAAGGAGAGGGTCGTCGGTCCTGATTGGTAGATCGGATTATAAAAAGTAGTGTTTCCACAAGCATGCCACCAACCAATCCAAGGATGCCTCCTGCAGCGCTCTACAATAGAAATAAAAGAAGTGTTGATTATAGCACAATTAAAGACCGAAGGGAGATAGCAGAAGGAGAATCTTTGGACATAGCAATTTATTAACCAAGCAGCCTAAGTATGATTCTACAGAATATTTGCAGAAGAATCCAGGGAGCTACCATTCCAACATTGTGGCTAAACAGGGCTCTGAATGCAGCATATCCAACCAAATAGCCAGTAAACATAGTAACTGCAACATGCAAACCTGCAACAAACAATAAATATTCATTTTTAACATGAAGAGGTTTTAAAAATAATAAGCATATCAAGGTAAAGTTAAGATAAATTAAAGATTTGAGACACCTCAGATATTATTAAGAGGAAATTGCCTTGAAGCAAATTCTATGCTACACAGATCAATCAGGAGAGCACCAAAAACCAATTGAAACTGGCAGCCAGCAGATTTCACAAAAAATTTAACAGTGCTATAATAATATACATGAATTAAAATCTCAAGTTGTTCCTCTCTCTCTCTCTCTCTCGTGACTAAAAACTTGCCAATCAGTGCAGCAGTAGGATTGGAGGCCCAAAATAACTTCAATTGTACTGGTAACTTTTGTTGAAGCATCAAGGAATCCTCAAGAATCTAAAACAAATATCTTACCAATTATACAAGGACAATTAACTCCTCGAGGTCCATATGGAAAAGTTGTCTACAATTACTTTCATGAGACTATGCAAAAGTAAATCTGAAACTTTAAAGAAGGTTGAAGTGCCTTTTTCTATATTGCTTCCAGTGTTTGACCTTCCTGCTGTTTTAAAATAACAATTAAAGCTGTCATGCTAGATGAAGCATCAACTTAACACAAAGGTCCTCACTTCAACAATAGAAGATTTCTTGCCAGATGAAGCATGAATGCGCTCACTTCATAGTCAAAATTATGCTCATTCGCCCTTATCTCATTCTCAAACAATCGACGCCAAAGATACCAATGGAAAACTTGGCACCAGTATTACTGCAGACAACTTAATATTACCTACAAGGTTGATCCTTAAAGTTCATGTGAAGGGATCAAAACTGAAAATTGGTACTGAGTCCAAATTTTAATACACCGAGGCAGACTTTTGTAGATCACACAAGCATAACACTGTAAAATTTCTGTCAGTTCAAAGTTCTATTAATTTACATCGCAGACTTTTGACTAAAGGTGCATATCAACTGCACTTTAGCATCATTGGAACTGGTAGACATCATATATATTGTCTTTTACAATATATGTACTGCAAAATGCAATAATAACTTGGGAATACATTTTCGAACTTTAGTAGCATTCAACATTTGTTCTAAGGTCAACTTCTCTATTTATGTAGAAAACCTTCGACCCTCCACCTAGCCATGGCTTTACATTCTTTCTTTAAATTCTTTCTAAAGTTGACGAGATTTTGGAATATACACCACACACAATCTTTTTTTTTTGGCTGCATGGTGTAATTTCAGCATATTGATCAGAAGGCCCTAAATCGAAAAAAATAAAAGTTATCATGCTAACAATTTGACGAGTTGAACAAATAGCTCTACAATTCAATAATATACCAGAAAAAATCATCATCAAATTTACCAAAAAAAATCAAACGAGATTAAATCAACTATATTTTTAAAAGAAGGATTGAGAAAAAGAACTGACCAAGTCCTAATTGATCCTTGTAAGAAGAGAAAGGCTCCTCCACGCCCTTCTTCGGCGTAATATCCTTCACCAATTCCTCATATTCTTTCTTCTCTGCCACCTCCGCCAGCTTCCTTAGCCTCGCTTTCAATTCCTCACTCTTCACCCACAATTCAAAAATAAAATAATCCATCAACTCAGAGTAAACAAACAAAATTCAATTCAATACAATCAGTAATTAATTAATTCAATGCCCCAAGTAATTGCACCTTTTCTCTAGGCTTTGGGCTGGTGAAAATGAAATTTGAACCAGAGAACAAACGGAAGAGGCTGGGCCGAGTTTTTGGGTCGAATCCGATCCAAATGGACTTGAGAGATTTGTAGGAAAGGGAGGAGTGAGGGGAAAGGGAGGAAGCCAGGTCTCTCAGGTCTTGAGGGAGATTAGGGTCTGTAGATGCTGTCATTAAGAATGATCGGATTGTCTCGGTAGTGGATATGACCAAACCGATGTTGCCACTTCCTTCAGTTGCCACAGCGGCGGCGGTGGAATTGGAATTGTCATTTCTGTTCATGTTCAAGTCCGTCTGAATTTTCAAACAATTGGTTCTGTTAATTCTTCATTCTAACCATAGAATAACTCAAAGCGTGGTACCGTGTACAACGCCTTGAAATAAAAAAAAGTTATGTTAAAATTGTTCAGGTTAATTTAATTCCAACAGACCTTTCCGTGCATTAATGTGTAATTGAATAATCCACCCCCGTGTGTTATTATAATTTTTTTCAATCAGGTATAATAGGGTCAGACAGCCCAATTGCGGACTAAATTTGGCCATATGCAATGTAAATAGTTTTGCAGATTGACCAAATTATTTACAAGTTCTTAATTACCAAATTTTACTTATTTGCTTTTGATGAAAATTTTTCTAAAACAATCTAGTTTAGGAGTCTTTAATCATGCAGTTTAGGAGCAACTTTTTGTACTACATAGTTTTATCCCATACGTTATTGAAGATAATTATCGCACACTAGTTACCTAGACCATACATAAGGTAAAGCAAAGATAATATACCTTTCTATTTAGGAAGTCAGCTACTTCACTTGTAAATCTTAGCAACTAAATTAGGCTCTAACATGTAAATCAAAGTCTGTGAGGTGCCTCAGATCCATTTTAACAGAAAATGATGCTTTTATTGGGTGGACACAACTAAAACAACATCAATATGAAAATTGAAACAGTACAAGTTACTTTTCGGTCATGTCACATGCAAGTCAATAAATTCCACAACATGCAAATCTAGCCAACTAGCTAGACTACCAAAACACAGACCCATAGATTTATAAATGAGTATGTAAGAGACAAATCAATTTCTGGAATGGAGTTGGACATCTATGAAATTTTCAGAGAAAATTACCTTGAACTAGAATCAGAATAGCTCAGAGAAATCCTCAAATACAATATGCCAACAAGTTCTGTTCAACACATGAATTTGAATTCAAAGAGGTCAGAGCAGCCCTCTACAATTTCTGCACTATGAAAAAACAAAGAAACTTAGTGGTTAAGCATTTAAACAGAAAATAGCCATGAACACGGTTTTTAAACGCAAGATTAAGAAAAACAAAATGATAGACCAAGAAAAAAGAGAGCTTGATTTAAAACCTTGAAATACCAGATTAAGGTACAAGTGGAATGCAAGGTATCAAAGAAAATATATCATCTTATTATTCTAAACCAAGATAAACGTAATAATAAACTGACATGCAAGGCATTACATAACAGTAAAGGGTGATATTTTGGAGAACCATATCAATAGCAAAGGGCAACAGTTTTGGTATGAAACATATAAAAAGTAGTAAATGGTATGTAACATGATTACACATATGTATCAAAATACCTTCACTAGCCTAAAGTCTGATGAGACTAAAAGCAAAGAACAACAAAAGTATTAAAAGATTTAATTAGCTCATACGAATCCAAAAGATCACTGAAAAATTAGGGTGCATTAAGAATAATCTTTTCAAGTTAATTTCAACCCATAGAAAAGAAAAATAAAGATAAAAAAAAGAGAACACCATCTTGCAGTTTACTTTAAACTCAAACTAATTTTCTTGCTCCTAATTATACAGGTTCAAGGAACTTGATCGTTGACATCTTCAAATTACATCTATTATGCAAAAAAGGCTCACGGCAATTCAAAATATATACTGCAATCAGAATAGCTTAAATCCAAAATTAACTGTGGACAGAAACAAGTTACAAGCATTAGAAGCTGCTTTATTTAAACTGATGTCAGAGCACTTTAATGCTCAGCTCAGAAATCACATTAGAAGTTACCTGATAGGCAGCAGTAGCACTCAATTGAGACAGCAGCAACGTAATCTACATCATGTAACTAGGAAATTAATAAATGTGGCAATTGTTCTGATTCTTCTTGTAGTAGTTAACAATGAGTTGAAGCCAGCTTCTACATTGGTCAAGACTTAGATTTGGTTAAAATTCAACAAGTTTGACATTTGCTGAAAAATTACACTACATTAAGAAAGTTTGGAAAAATTATACTACATCCTGACTTGCTGCTTCTAGTTTTAAAGATCAATTTCATTTCCATTGTAACTAGTACATGCCTTATCCTTCTCTCCTTATCCTTCTTTACCCTTTCTTTTTATACTTCTTTTTTTCTGAGATGTTGATCATTTTCTTTGTTTTATTTAAGTCGTTTGGCCTTTCCTTTTTGCAAATTTCCATCTTAAAGATAGCAAAACAGCATAGGCAGCAGGCACTCATCCTCTGCTGAGTAATGCAAGCAGAATACTACTACCATTTATGAAACTTTCAATGGCTAAGAATAACTTTACAAAAAGTGGGTAATCTAAATAGGTGTTGATTATAGCTGATAGTTATCAGAAGACATTATTGATAGCTGATAGCAGAATAATCTTCTACTAAAATATTGATAAAAGGCCAACATTTATGAAGCCCAGCATTCAACTTGTAGCCCTCAAGAATATGTGTTTACTAGCTTCAGATTCTAGGTCCACTAAAAGGGAATATATCAACCTTTAACAAAGCAATCATGCTTGCAGAATATAAATGTTGCTACCTGCAGCATAAACAAGGCTTCACAAAGACCTCCTTTAGAACGAAATGGGGTCAGGGTGGTCACAAGATGAGGTATTACAGCCTACTGAAGAACACAGAAAGGTAACCCCTACATGCACTCCACAGATCAACAACACTAAGTCTGGGGCAATTAGGAAGACTGCCATAGAACTGAAGCTTCCTCACAATCATGAAGAGATTCTCAAAGATGCTGATGCACCAGTTGACAAATCATCTATTGAGACGCTCTAAATTTCATATATTAGCATAGATTTGATGGTTAGACTATTTTATCTCCCATCCCTTTAACCTCCATCCAACATGGTTTTCAGAGTTAATATCATCAGTTCAGTTTTACCTTGAGAAAAGTTAAACAACTAATGATGGACAATCAACAAAAGGCTTTCTAGAAGATAAACTCCAGCTTGCTTCACATGCATAAAGAAGAAAAGAAAAGGAAACTTTAACAGAACAAAACACATGAAACATGGCAGGGCACTTAGAAATATGTATCTCCAGCATTGTCTGAAAATTGGGTGGAACCTTGTATTACATACATGTGATGTATACAATAAGGTTCCTAATACTATCAACCAGAATTACAGAAGAAAAGTCATTGACCAAAGATAAACGACAATAGGCAAGCAGATCTGACAAGCCAATATGCTCCAAAAATATGTGTAAACCAGAATTCGTGCTTAAATTGACACACTCTTTGGCCAAGTCAATATTTATGCCAACAATGATCTTTTCCCACATATTACATAGCCAGTTATTATTACATGGTCAAGCAAATATCATAACCAATTATTATTACATGGTTAAGAAAATATCATAATGTAACAATTTACTTTACCCACACATCATGCTACTAGAACCGTATCCAAAATCATAGAGATGTGCATTAAAGTGCAATGCAATCCAAATTTTCAAACTGAAACTCTAGAATTTCACCTTAGATCACATTAAGTCTCAAATAATTGGAAAAAAAACCATTAAAATCCACATTTAAAAATCATATAGTCGTTCTCCATCGAATCCCAAAAAAAAAAAAGCATAAATATCAAATTGTGGACGAAAAAAGAGAGAAAATCTGAGGTTAATTACCTCTTGCATCGAATGGAAGATGTCTAACCAAAAATCGAAGAAGATTCTCTAACGACTTCTCTCAATACCAGAGTTAGGTTTTACTTCGCTGTCGAATACAATTACTTTGAGATCTCAACAAATCTTGCTCGGTGAATTTCCAATTCCTTCACTTCATGAACATCGACCTAAAAAATGAACAGAAATTAACAGTAAATTTCTCATAAATGTTGCTAAAATTGATCGTAACAGAGCAAACAACGAAGGATTGGATTGGTGTAAAGCTATAAACCTCACCAATTTTTCTTTCTCAAGCCTAATGGAGACTTGAAAAGTGGGAGAGAAATTGAGTACAACTATAAGAATAAGAAATGGAGAGAGCAGACGAGAAATTAATTGATCGGAACAGTGGAATAGATTTTAGCGGGAGAAAGAGCGAGGATTTGAGATCAGGGGGAAGGAAACTGAGCAGAGAACGAAAACCGATATGCTTTAGAATTTTTTTTTCTTTTTTCTTTTTGTGTGTGTGATTTTTTTTCTCTTTTCCCCTCGCTATTAGACATTTAATGTAGCAAAATGCTACGTCGTCATTTCTTGTTTAAGGCTTCGTTTGGGAGTCGAGGATTTGGAGAAAAGAAAGGGAAAGGGGAGAAAGTTTACTTTTCTTTTATTTGTGAATTTTTAATAAGAAAAAAAAGAAAGAAAATAGGAGGATTAAGAAAGATAAATAGTAGGCAAAAATTTTCCTTCCAAATTGGATGGAAATGGAGAGAAAGTTTGAGAAAGCTTGCGAAATTTTTGAAAAATACCTATTTTATTCTTAAAAAAGTTTTGAATAAATATTTAATGACTTTTATATCTAAAAGAAAATTTCGCCATTTTTGCCCCTAAATTTTTACATTAAAATCAATTTCATCCTTTATAATTTTTTTTAGCCAATTTAGTCCTTTGACTATTTTGAAGTCTCCAATGTGGGACTTTTGCAGGGCGAGACCACAACCACATTTTACGTATTCTGTATAATCGGTGATGGGTATATCTGTTCTTTTAAATCAGATTCTTCAATTTAGATGGATCTTTGACCATAGTTCTTTTTCTCCGATAGAAATCTCATCCCATTCACCAGAAATTCGCACAAACTCTCTCTCACACACACACACACTCAAATCATGAAACAAAATTCACAAGAAAAAAAAAAAACAAGAACCATAAGGAAAGTGAAGCAAAATTCAAAGGAGAAATGGCTCTCAAACATACTCTCAGGTCTACTCACAAACTCATTTCGTTTGGGCATTTTGTCAAACGGATTAAGGTCATCACAAAAATTGAATATTTCGAATGAAATTTGACTATGGCTGAGTCGAAAAATATCTTGTCAAGCCTCATTCAGGCAGAAAAGGTGAAAAAGAAACAACAAAATTGCAGCAAGTATCATTGTCTAATTTCTTTCATCTACAAAACAAAGCATACGGGAAGAAGATAGCAATTTCAACAGCCATAAGAAAATCATCTCAACCTAGAGATTAAAACAAAAAAAGGATTATGGAAACCTCACAGTGCTTTCTTCATGATGATTTGTAAGTTGTGGTGGTTCTAGCAAGAAGATAGCAACTCCGGCAATGGTGACGGCGGCAGCGAGCTCCCCTTGCTCCTCGGATTCTCTCAATGTTTTTGTTGGTTTTCTATTTTTTGGTTCTTTTCTTCTTTTCTTGGAAAGAAAATAGAGTATACAACTCTACAACTAAGATTACGCAAGGATTTTGGAGAGATTCTTATGAGTTCATGTGAAAATCAAGGTGAAAAATGTGAATGATGACTAGTCATGAGTTTTTATAGTTTTAATTGTTGACGGATGAAAGTGGGTCGGTAGTGACAATTGGTGGTGTCTTTGCTAACAACCATGAATGGAGGATCGAAGAATCAGAACCAAACAAAATGAGTTTGCCGGTGAGTAGACCTAAAATTGTCTATGAGAGAGATTTCTCCTTCAAATTTTGTTTCAATTTTCCTTTTGGTTCTTGGTTTTCTATTTTTTTTCTCATGGATTTTGTTTCTTGATTTGAGTGTGAGAGAGAGAGAGAGTTTGTGCAAGTTTTCAATAAATTCAGATGAAATTTTCGGTGAAATTTATCGGAGAAGAAGAACTATGGTCAAAGGTCCGTCTAAATTGAAGAATCTGATTTAAAAGGATAAATATACCCATCACCGATGGTACGGAACACGTAAAATGTGGCGTCGCCAATGCAAAAGTCCTACATTGGAGACTTCAAAATAATCGGAAGATTAAATTGACTAAAAAAAATCATAAAGGATGAACTCGATTTTAGTGTAAAAGTTTATGGACTAAAATGACGAAATTCCCTATCCAAAATCATTTCACAAATTCTCAAATACGTCTTCATTTTTTTTCACAACACTTTTTCCTTGTGCCGCATGAGAACTGCTGCCAAAACCCCTTTTTGTTGTAGTGAGTTATGAAATTAGAACAAGATTTTTAGCTAAAATCCTAATCCCAAATAAGGAAAAAAATAAAAAAAAAAAGAAGAAGATTTTGAAAATAACACTACCGCTATGTATGATAGGAAAATATGGTTGAAGTGATACGTACGGAGGTTAGAGCAGCCCACAATGTAGTGGAAGCATGTTCTCAGACAGACGCCATGGAAAAAGTTGTTTTTATATCCTCACCACCGCCCTCATCTGGAGGGATCATCAGGTATCATATAGATTCATCAGAAGAGTTGGATGAGAAAAATTGATTGGAGTGAAATTAACTTCTGTCGTAAATTCTTTTGTGCTATCCTCATCTATCTAGCCATACATAGATGCAACCTATATTAGACGTCAGCATAGCATATTTGTAGCATCAGATTTTCTGTTTGTAACCTAAAAAAGAAAATAAAAAATAAAAATTGCAGCTAAGCTAAGACATCTGATGATTATCATACATAATGCCTGGGTATGACAACAGATACATTCGATCAAAATCAATCTTGTGTCTATGGTGACAGCTATGGCCTGAGCTGTTGAAAACACAAGCAGAGGGAGAAAACTGCTCGGGCCGGGCTTGGCAATGCAGAATAATTATTGGGATGGTTCCTGATTTGTCAATCAGAAATCCTTATCTAAAAGGAGCGGCGGAGATGTATGAAAATGGATGGGATGCTCACATTTGTGTTTATGAAGACATCTCAACAAACGGATGGCCGGTCGACATTTATGCTTTAAATCACGTAATTGCAGGCACGGAAGATGCTGTTAAACTAGCAAAATTCTTGATACCTTCAGCTTAGGAGTCTCAAAGGTCAGTTTTGTTTTTTCTTATTTTTGTTCCTCATCCATCGTCTTTCTTTATTGGCCTTGTTTTGATTGCAGTTTTCTACATAAAAAATTTTAAGTTTTTCATGAATAAATTTTTTAGTTATTTTTTACTTAACGTATGTTAAATCGTTACAGTATATGTTTCTACCAAAAAAAAAAAACTCCTCCAATAGCAATCTGAACAGGGTCTTAAAAGTTTCTATCTCACCAATGTTCTTGTTATGGAAATAAACATATTATGTATAGGTATAATTAAAATTGACACCACTTATCAAGCACATCCTTAGTTATTTTGTGCAAATTTACCATTATTTAATTTGCTGTATTTTTATTTTTAAGCATTGCAATTACTAATATACTAAGATTTATAAATTGATGAACAGCAAATCATCCTTTCATGTTAATCAGTAGTGAAACTAATCAAGTCAACCACGCGGTCGACTCCCTTACACTAAATTATTAGTTGTTCAAGAAAAGAAGCAATCAAGACAATTAATTAAGAACAATTTTTTTAGCCATCATGACAAATTCTCTGCAAGACTAGCTTAACTCTTTAACTGGATTATACTGAAATAAACAATTCGATTCAAATTTTTGGTCAAATCAGCCCTGTTAACCTGGAACAGACAAGGGCAAAGGAAAACAATACGTCAAGAGAAGACAACTGAAGCATCCAACTTGTCCACTAGTTTCTTTCTTAATCTGGTTGTCACTTTTGCTGAATTTATATCAATCAAGTAACCGGATGATCATACTTTAAATCTGAAAGGCTGTCCATGACTTCCAATGGGCTATCCTTTTGTGATGGTTGGAGAGTACCCTACAACAATTATGGCTTCTTCCGGAAGTGATCATGAAGTTGGTGTTTCTTGTTGGTTGAGTAGATACTGTAAATAAACAAAGCTAAACCAAAAAGAAAAGGAAAAAACATATACACGTTCCCACCAACTCTTCTTCCTCTTGGGATGTCCCCATCCATCAACTTACCACACTTTCATTCATTTACTCATTCAAAGACACTGGACTGGAGGCTGGAGGCCGGCTGTTTCCCAACCAATACTTGCCAACTGTGCACTGCCCAGTTGCCCCACCACCCTCCAAATAAATGCCATAGCTTTCTCGTTCTCTCGACACTCCTCCATCCCTCTAATATATAGAAAGCCGCTCCAGCTAGTAAGCCACAGGAGGAGGGCACAAATTGCAGGAGGAATCAGAAATGGCATCGCGTACTGTTTGTGTCATGGATGCCTCTGGACGTTTAGGTTCAACCTTAGTCGACAGGCTGCTGAAAAGAGGATACACTGTCCATGCTGCTGTTCAAACTGAAGGTTCATTTTTTTTTTGAACTCAATTTTTGCACGTGTGTCGTGAATCTTATTTTATCACTCGTCAAAAGTGTACTTTCGCATTGATATGTTCAAGTAATGAAATTGAAGTATGTATGGTCATTTTCATCAGTATCTTCATTATAACAAAAGTTTGTTTTGGATTCATATATCAGGGGATTTGGCATCATTTAGTGGATTAGCAAATGACAACAAGAATTTGAAGGTGTTTCACTCGGACCCTTTTGACTATCATAGCGTGGTTGATGCTTTAAAGGGTTGTTCTTGTTTGTTTTACACGTTCGAGCCTCCGCAGGATCATTCCATATATGATGTATGTGCATTCTTTTCCATCACCTTCTGATTTCTGGCTTCTCTTCTATTCCGAAATAGAACTCCAATGATAAACTTTATTTCCTTTTCTTGTAAAGTCTGTTACATTTATATTTATGCTGATTTTTTTTTTTGGGGGTTCAAGGGTGCAGTTAAGTTGGGTTTTGGAAACTATTTATGTCCATTTGAAGTGCAGATATATACAACTTTATATCAATGTCGATGTGATCTATTGGCATGTACATACATATTGCATGCACAAATTAATGCTTCAATTGTTTAAGAGCTCAAACCTAGGGGCCTAGTGTAATTTGTTACATGGATGATTATTCTAAAGGACTACCCATACTTTAACTGGAAAATCATTAGTGTGTATGGCAGTTTTTCACAATTACTATGAGTTTGAGAATCTTAATAAGCACGTTGTGCTCTAAAGTATAACTTTGTAGTTATGTGTTTGAGATGTTTTATAAACTGCGTTTCGAGTGTCTAATAGGCACTCGTTAGGACGTAATTCGAATGTCAAGCTTTTAGATTAATAAAGTTAATTAGGCAAAGTACGTAAATGCAAGAAAAAGCAATAATTATTGGCATATATATTTACATGGTAGGTCGAGTGTGATTTAGATATGTTAATTAATGAGAACTCAAACCCTTATAAATTTTAGGCTTGAAAATGATTAAAATAAAAATTAAGTATGTAAAGTTGGAGTCCACGTAAAAGTGTAAAAGGAGATGAAAATCTCCTCAATAGTAGTCCTTGGTAGTTGGTATACATCCTTCAAGCAAGTTAATGGAATTAATGAAAGCTAGCTAATCCCCTAATATACAGTTACTTGTCAATTTTAATTAGTATTAGCCAATTGCATTGGTTTTCACATCCTTATCAATCACGAACCTGAACTATGAGGTATATAAATTTGATTAGTCATAAGAATAGTGATATTCGACCTAGAACCAAAAAAAAATAATAAATCTGGATTTATGATATCTTAAATGGATTGGACCAAGGCCATAGTAACTGATTTTGTACACTATATTATACCCCTGGTTAATTTAACCCAAAAAAAGTTGAGGGCTTGTATTTTTAATTAAAAAAACACTTCCCCTAAGTAAGAATGGGTTTATGCAGAAATTGAGAGTTTAAGTTCCTCTAAATGGTGAATCTGTGCCTTGATATTCATCTTGGTTGCTATATGTTGAAGGAAATGGTCCCATAAAAACCTGCCAGAAAATGATATGCTGTCAAGCTATTTATGTTGTCCCGGAACAATAAACCATGGAAGACATATTGCTACCGTGTTTTAGTGCCTAAAAGCTTAAAGTCAAAAGGTCATCCAAACTGCCAATCTAAGTTTTGATTTGAAGTTTGTGATTCAGATATACTTCTAGGGGGAAAAAAGAATCTATAATCTCTTTTTTTTTTAACCAAGTTATGAAATTAGAATGAGATTTTTAGCTAAAATCCTAATCCCAAAAGAAAAAAGATTTTGAAAATAATACAATACTGCTATGTATGACAGGAAAATATGGTTGAAGTGGAGGTTAGAGCAGCACACAATGTAGTGGAAGCATGTGATCAGACAGACACCATGGGAAAAGTTGTTTTTACATCCTCAGCTACAGCAGTCATCTGGAGGGATCATCAGATATCAGATTCATCAGCAGAGTTGGATGAGAAAAGTTGGAGTGAAATCAACTTTTGTCGTAAATTCAAGGTATGATATAGCAAGGAATGATTACAACTTCTTTTGGGCTAACCTCCTCTTCTTGTGATATAGATGCAATTGCAATATATATTAGATGTCAGCATATTTGTAACATCAGATTTTCTGCCAAAAAAAAAAAGAAGAAGAAGAAGAAAAAATTGCAGCTAAGAAACCTGATGATTATCATACATAATGGTTAAGCTATGACGACGATAGACATATTCTATCAAAATTAATCTTGTGTCTATGGTGACAGCTATGGCATGCGCTGTCGAAAACGCTAGCAGAGAAAACTGCTTGGGCCTTGGCAATGGACAGAGGAGTCAGTATGGTGTCTATCAATGCAGGATTATTGATGGCTCCTGATTTGTCAATCAGAAACCCTTATCTAAAAGGGGCGGCAGAGATGTATGAAAATGGGCTGTTAGCAACTGTGGATTTAGATTTCTTGGTGGATGCTCACATCTGTGTTTCTGAAGACATCTCAACATATGGTCGATATTTATGCTTTAATCATGTAATTACAAACACAGAAGATGCTGTTAAACTAGCAAAATTATCGACAGCTTCAGCTTCAGAGTCTCAAAGGTCAGTTTTGTTTTTTTCTTAGTTTTGTTCCTCATCCGTCGGTCTTTCTTTATTGGCCTCGTTTTGATTACAGTTTTACGCTTTTCGTGAACACATTTTTACTTCCTATACGTTAAATCGTTATAATATATTTTTTTACAAGAAAAAAAAAAAAACTCCTCAAATAGCAATCTAAACCGGCTCTTAAATAAAAGTTTTTTTTATCTCACCAATGTTCTTGGTTCTTGGATTGAAATATTAATTATTTTCTTGTTATTGTACAGTCATGATGAGGCCAAAGTCAACGAAAGGATGATTCAACAGAGAATAAGCAACAAGAAACTGAACAAAGTAATGGTTGATTTCGACTGTGGATCCCAGCTGGTTGACTGATATGTGCACACATCCTGCAGTTGGCAATCCTTAAATTTGGTTGAGAGTTCTTTAAATATGGCAGGGTCCAGAATGTGGGCATAAGCTGTTAGTTGAAGCAACTACAGATATAAACGAGGAGATGACAAACTGAAATCATACAGAGGCAACATTTACAATTATACTATACCATAAAGGATAGCCTAAAAGATGTACATGTATGCACATATACATGAATGCATACATGTCTGTGCATATGGAAGTACGTTGTATGCATCTACATATATTTGTCTGAGCATGTGCATGCTTAGATACATATCTATGCGATTGCATAAACATTAAAGCAAAAGATAGTATGTAGATAACCTAATGGATGATGCAAGTATTTTATTTTATTTTGTCGATACGATAGCTTCCTACACTATGAGGAGGGGAGGGTCTGAAGAGGTCCTGGGGTAACCCGGAAGGGATTGAACCCGGAGGGGATGAAGCAAGTATGATAGTATCAAAATGTTATTGTAGGCCGAAAAAGGTATCCTTTTCATCTCATCTTCATGAAAATGTACTATATTTGATGATTAAATGAAATAAACATAACCAAAGCAGAACTCACCCAGATTCCCAGAAAAATCTACCTTCCAAAATTAATGGATCTCCACATGAATACCATCAGTACTATGACTCTCCAAAAACTGAAGTTTAAGCATTTGGCGATATTACTTTATAGATCAAAAAACCAAAAACTGAGTATAAAGCTATTTTTCTTTGTATATTAACACACAAAAAAAAAAAAAAATGAAAGGCCATGGGTGTTGCAAGTGTGGAGATTTAGGAATGGATCAGAGTTACATGTCTTCTGTCCTCCTTTTCTTTGCTCTACTCCAAGTAGCCATGTACAACATCTACTGTAGCATAAAGAAAACTGTCAGAGCATGTGTAATTAATTGTTCATTATAATCTTTCACTTCTGTTTTGCTATACCTAGTTAACTCGTGCTTCTGCCACCAAGTCCAGTATCCACCCCCCTCCTGTTTTTCTAGAGTTTATCCTTGTATAACAAACTGACTAATAAAGGCTCAACAAGAAGCTATTTGACACTAAATCTCTATAACATTAACATTAATTTGACCATTGAATGAGTAAGCTGTACTACCTGTGTGACCAAATATTCTACCTCAGAGATGTTTCAAACAAGTCCCCAAGCATGCTTTTAGTTCAGATAAATCATTGACCAGTAGCAAGACAACAATACACAAACAGACATCAAGCAGAACTGTTTCTTGAAGCACAAAGTAAACTAACTTAAGGAGGAGAGCAAATATATACCTCTTTTGGTTTGGAAAAACTTGTCTGGAACTCCTCAGTGAGGACATGATATAGGTACTTGTAGAATCTTGTCATAACTTTGCGAAACAAAGACAACACTTGCTGCCTTTCTATGTTCATTTTACCCTGTTACGAAAGAAAGATTCATAAAAAAGCTGGGTCTATGGCTAAAACATGTATGCAGTCAATTAAAAGAAATCTTACTGGACTCCTTTTCTAGACCAATTAACTAGAACCAAAACGCTGTACCAAATTTATGTAAAGTACTTGAAGAAAGTAATTCCAATTGAGCTTCAGTTTCATATTTCCTGACCTCAATATAAGTTACGTCATGGAGCTGCAAGCCCATACAAAGCAGGATAGATGCTTGCAGGTATGATAATGTAACTGGAAGCTGCTCCTCAAAATAGCATCGAGCGAGTAGTGGCACCATATCCCCGACCTGTAAAATGCAAGAAGTAGAACATAGATCAATTCACCTCGTTCAAGCTGAAAACTGATAAGTGAATTCAGATACAATCATTTGACAGTATAACTACTTTCTGATGCTTTCATTTGAATCCAAGAGGCTATAAAGGGGAAGATGAAATAAGGAGAAAAAGCTATATAAGAGGTACTAAAATGTTCTTCTTCTATCTTAAACAAGAACTGATGCATGTTTGATGTATCTATGGATCTTCCATCTACAAAACCAATCAGCACAGAGCAGTATACTTAATGTGCCAGGAATTACTACACAAGCAACACAGGACAACAAGATCTGAATAATTTAGTAGTCATTACATATGGCTCTTTCAATATAACTTAGTAGACATGGAAGAACCAAGCTAGCTCTCTTATTTGTTGTCATCAGGGAGGATTCGATCAGAAACTTTTACGGTCACATTTTCTTTCACCCTTTGTTAACTGATGACATTCTCTTTTAACAGCTTAATCCTTCATGTGGAACAAAATCTTTAACATCATTTTCTAGACAAGATCTGATAAAATCAAATTGCATGGCTTTGTCTGCGGGAGTGACAAGTTTCCTTTTTTTAAAATTTTTTTCTTTTTCTCCTCGATGTTTTTCTTTTTCAACTTTCCCCATTTTGGTAATAGAAAGTTTGAGAGAGAAATAGACAATCCAATGTAGAATTCACCAGCCATGAATATTTCAAGATACATGGATCTCAAAAAATCTGTAAGAAAAACAATGGAGCCTTACCGTCTTATAAATAACAACAGGAGAAGTAAAAAACATCAAAGAGTAAAGAATGCCAATCACCTTTGTATATTCTTTGCAGTTGTTGGCTTATGCCTCTAACAATTTCAAGTCATCTGCTGATATAATTAATTTCATCAGCATGGAACGTTCACGATTGGAGGACATCAAAGGTTCATGATCCAAGTAGTTGATTTTTGGGTCCAAGATGCTATTCACAAGGACAGTAGGTCAGCAACTAAGCAAAGTGCATGTCAAACTAAATATTTAGTCATATCTACCTCATAGCAAGCTTGTAATGCAGTTCTTGAAAGCACAAAGGTAGGCGCTGCATGAACATTTGCCTGAAACCTGCAAAACACAATCCAGCACGTTATAATATACCATTTTGTATAGTCAATTAACACAAAAGCTTGTTAAATCATGTGCAGGATGCTCTGGTTGGGTATTTACGCTGGTAAAAAGGATGCAGAAAACCAGGAGAACACACTCTACTCCCTTCCATTTCATTAGCTTCCAAAGGCTTAAGGACCATGCAACTGTGCTCTCCAGTCATGTTATTCTGATCCACAAAGTATCTTAGTTGGATTAGATGAGACACCCAAAATAAAACTAATTAGGAAGTGTCAAAAGATTATTACCGGAGTGTCACAGATATAAAAAGGAACAATTTATGTTTCTTCCAGAAACGAAAGAGATCACCATTCAGCCCAAATGAAGCACCAATATAGTCAACTTTTTCAGGCAATCGTTCTTTCAGATGCATGAGGAGAGGAGGAAGGTTCTCCCTAGGGGATACCTTTTCTTCCAGCAAGGAAACCTGCAAATGCAAGTGCTCATGTAACAGTTGCTTATGCAATGTTTACAAAGAGAAACTTGGGAAGGTACAGGAAGAGGGTGATATTCCCCTTACCCACCCCAAGGACCTCCAGACATCTTGAAGGAGAAGCCAAGCTAACATACAGGGCTCCTGTTCAGCATTCTAGCATGGTTCATGGGATAACAAAGAAGCAGAGAGGAGGTAAGAACCAAACATTGAGATACAAAATCTGCTCAATAACATAATCAGACACCAACAAAATCCTTAACTAGAGATTTTGGCAAATGCAGTCTGAAGATATATGTTTGTTCTAAGAAGTCCTTCCTCCATTGTTTTCCTTCACCTAGCAATTTATTGTGGTGATAGTCATGGGAAAGGAAAAAAGGAATGTGATCACTTTAAATTTGAAACTAACTAATAGAAGGGAGTGTTTTGTATTGTATAAAGGGACCAAGAAAGGTAACACCAAAAGCAGAGCTCTTGCTTCATGTAGAGTCAGATAAGCTTCACCAGTTCATAGCGTAATAAGATAAATGAGAGGCCAAACCTTCTCAGCTGCTTCTGTCACCTTCTCTGGTAGTGTTGTCTCCTCTTTTGTTTCAATATCTATTTCACTGATATGAGTCAACTGCCCTTCATAATACCTGCATGGCAAACTAGCATAAGTATTCTACATGCAGAAGTTGTGCGTCTAATGCAAGTGCCATTAAAAAAAAAAAAAAAAAAAAGGCCTTGCAATGTAATGTATTTTCTGTGGACATGCAAATATTTATCTCAGCAGATACTCCAAATAACATACAAAAGTTACATAACCAGCCTTTTCTTTTATTTTCACCAAATCAGAATACAAAATTCTCTAAATCTTGATTTTCGTTCTGACTACACAAACTCACAATTCTCTGTCAAAACAAAATTTAAAGCTACTAGAGCAAATCAATTGTAGTGGTGCTAGATCTAACAATCTGCATTTAATCGAAGAAAGCAAGAAGTATGCTAATATTCATATCATAGGACTCCTAAACTACGAATTTCCATTGTCTAACTCATAGCTCAAAAAACCATCTAATGTCAGGCTCCCATAAGATAATGAACTTGAGCAATAATAGTAACAATAATTGATTAAAATAACACACTACTAGTGGATGAGACAAGTTTAGAGTTCATTTATTTTACTTAGCTTTTGCTTCCAAGTCCACTTTAAGGCATCACATGACACAGGCCTAGTAACAAGCTCAGCTGTCAACACATTGTTAATGGAAGGGTCATACATCTTGATCCAAAATGACAGATCACCATTAATTAACACATGCATTACAAATTTTTAATCAGTCAATGAAGCTTTCAGTTCTTAGTAATCTATTTGATATGATTTCAACTTGTGCTCCTAGCACCGCATTCTAATATTGTGTAAGACTTTCATAAAAAGGTGAACTCCAAAGTATTGCCATTACAAAAATAGAGGAAGCAAAAACCAACAACTTATACATCTAAACCAAAATTAAAAGTAGTTTTGTGCTACCAAATGGATGATCTTGGAAGCACGAAACCGCAGAAAAGAGACAATTTGACTGCTAGCCTCTCAGAATCTTTTTATCAAGCTATCAAATTCGTTTGGTATTCATATATCACAATGATTATGTCTTTGAACCACTTTCTTCATGTGTAAAACGCAAATATTAGAGCTATTTTCAGGTGAAACGTCTCTGATGTACATATTTTGCTAAAGAAAAACATATTTTTATGCCTATACACGTAGAACTAAAATAGCAATAAATTAGAATGAGGATAGTTTCAGAAAGAAATCTAAAGCCTAAAGTGCCACTAGTGTCAAAGTAATCACTTGCCAAAACTGTTCAGAGCATCAGGACCAAATTAAGCATGGTACATGCAACTTGTGGTTTGAAACTGAAGCATTCTTTTGCACAAAGAGCATATGTCAAGGTGGTAAAACGAGAAAGCATAAGGAGTGAATTCTTGACAAAAATAGAAGTATAGAACTACCATGCTGCATAAAAAAGATATTCCATTACACACAAATCACTGTGCAATTACTCATTGGACAGTACGGTCTCATTTCTTTAAACACCATGAAGTACAACAAAAGTTTCGAAAACTAACCTTTTTAACTGATCCAAAGCAGCTGAGCCATAACCATGCTGTCCAACATGAAAAAATGAAGCCATAAACATATAGTGGGAAAGTAGCAAGTGCACAGGTTCTCTTTAAACAAAATAATGGACCTAGAGAAAGGGGAAGAATCACAAGGGTTATGTAGTACAGCCAAAGCACTTGGATGGACAGCTATTCTAACAACACGAGCACCTGATAGAGAAGGAAATCCTGTATCTTCAAACTCTTCACAAAACTTCCATGGTATCTGATGACCAGAAGGAAGACAACCTTTATGCAAGCATTGCAATGCTGAATCTCGAGAAATTTGTCCTTCAAGCCAGACCTGCAAGAAAGGACAACCAATGATTGCCACCAAAATTTATTTGCTGGTGCTCAAGCTGAAGAATGAAACACAAAGCACTGAACTTTAGGTATCCAATGAAAAATTCCACTTGTTAGGTCAACAGAAACCAAAGAAGAATACTCAGACTGGTGATCAGGATGAAGAAGAGTATTCCAGATATTGTTATACCAAAAGTAATAAATATGGAGCATAAGTAGTTAGAATTAATAATCCTACAACTATACAAGACCATTAGTTAATGTTAAAAAGGAGGAACAATAAGGACATACAAGAGGAAAGACTGTGACAACTTCAGAAGCTGATCAGCATCCTAGATACTCTATATTTGTGAAACCTCTTGTATTAATGAACATCCAATGAGAATGAGCTTAATGAAACACCAACTAAAAGAACAAACACACTGTCATAGGTGACAGCCAAAATACAAAAATAATTTGGAAATGTGGGAGCAACATTAAAATTCATGGTTCATTCAGATAGGTTCAAATAAACTTGTGATTCAAGGAAGTCTGCCAAGTTTAAAATTCATGGAAGTCTGCCAAGTTTAAAATAAAAGCCAAAGTTCCAAAAGAGAACATCATTAACGAAAGCATTAAATGCCAAACAATTGAGAAGCCTTCAGCTTAAATGTTTGCACTGAGCTGAAAAATGTTCTATAGGTCTTTATAAAGGTTTATGCGTCCAGCTACTTATTGCATGGAAATAGAATATATTCTTTCAAGCATTCTTTAAGATTTTGTGTCTTAAACAATTTTATCTTGTAAATGGAGAGCAGATCTCTGTAGACAGAAAAAGACAAACACATCCTATGCATTTACTGGATTCATGCTCACACAAAGGGTACTGTTTACCTAACATATGCATTGATACATATTTGCTGTAAATACCGCTTCCTGCTTCAAAGTAAGTTTCGAAGGCATAAATATAATGCCCGTAAAAAGGAAATTACAAATCAGTATCTGAATGTCATGAGGCAGCCGTATTTTCGGAACTTCAGGACTTACATTGCCCAGCCTAGGGCTATAAGTAGAGGAAATCGGAAGAAAGAAAAAGAAAGCAAGAAAAATTCAGAGGCCAGAGCTAGAAATCTTAGGCATCAATCTAAGTTGGATGAGAATCTCAGAAGGCTTCACATGCAAGAGATTTGTGAGGAGCTAGGTTCTCTTTAAATAAGAAAAGACATATGTCTCGTAGATAGATTCTAAACCTACTCCTTCAACTAGGGCTTCAAACTTTACCCTTGAAAGATATAAAACAATAACACAAAAGATGAATGAACTTTAGACTGCAAGAAAGACCAAACTGCCCAAATTAATAAAATCGCAGCAAAATAACAGTATAGCGGGTAGGTATAATATTTGTAATGAAAAACCATATGATGGAAAAGGCAAAAGACTAAATAAATGGTAGGATGAATCAGAAACATATCTTGTTTATTCTCACACTTTTCAGAAAACCAAGAGGTCAATAAATATACAAGATTAGTACCAATCTAGTCCCTAAAATCAAGTTATCAATCTAATCTCTCGAATTGAGCTATCAAGTCCATCAATTGAAACCCTGGAATCCAGTTATAAAGATCCTAAAATCAATCTATTCAGATTCAACTACAACTAAAGTAATGCATTGACTTATTTAAGACGATACTTAAATGAAGATTGTTGAGATAATATTTCTTCTGGAAAAAAGTCTAACACTCACAAGTTATTCAAACTTATGCATAATCGAACCTAAAAGAAAAAAATAAAGAAATATATAGAAGTTTACTTCTATAACTCTTAAGCACCATTCAAAGATCATAGAGGTACACTCAGAAAATTTAACATCTTTAGACCACAGACACTAACTGAAGGATGCAAGTTTTAATTTTGAAGAAAAGATGATGCCAAAACCAAAAAGCTTTGGTGGCAATCAGTAGGTTTGGGGTTCATACCCAAATCCAAGAAAATTATTTTGCATTTCTTTGTGGATTGAATGTTTTCAGAGAATTAGGAAATACTGTAGATCATGTCAAGTCACAAGAACAACTGATTCAAGGCCATCAATCTCCTTTGGAAAACCTTAGCCCTGTTATATTTGTTCAAATTTTGCAACTTGTCAAATGCCAAATTTCAAATTTTGTAATCAATTATTTCTGCTCAAGTACCAATTGCGAGTCAAAAGATCAGCAAAGTAAAGAAAATTAGGAAAGTGTACTCACCTGAAGTACACAGAAAATGTCAGGAAGAATGTTCTTGGATTCATCAACAGGACCTGTACAAGAATGCAAATGATTCATCTGAGCTATGAAGAGAAGAATTATCAGGAATATTTAGGCTTGCGCCCAAACCTAGTAGGACAAACAGGTGATGAGCAGGAGCATCAGCCATCAATTGCAAATCATTTGGAGAATTTTTGTAGTGAGATACAACAAAGAGAGACATTATTTGCTGTATCAACAGATATATAAGGAACAGAGAAAAAAATAAGTTACAAGTCGGGAACTCGAAATGAAGTAAATAAAGGTTCATTAAGCAGTCAGGCAGAAACTAAACAAACTTGTCTGAAATGCTACCGAAGAATTCCTAGTACCTGCAAGAATACTTCACTTTCCTTGTGGAAGGAAAACAAAGTGTCTCTGTTGGCATAATACAACTTGCATTCACTCGGATGGCAAAACCTAAAAGTGCAACAAGGAGAGAAGTCATAAACCACGTAGACAGAAATTTATTCATCTAGTTCAGAACATGCTAAACCTGCTTATTGGTGGCACAGAACTTGTGGCATCTAAACAAAGTAAATTATTCAGCCAAGACTCTGTAGGATCTCCAGCAGCATATCTGATGGATTCTTTCAGTTCCAACTTCTGAAATTGCCTAACTGCAGCAAGAATATGTGAACACCTTAGCACTAGCTTGAGCACTAGCTTTTTGAACACCTTAGATGCCATTTGACTATCCAGCAAAGTTTTAGGTAGTAACATATGATAGATCCATTTTTCACACTTTCACTGGGTTTATTTACTCATAGTTCTAACATCAAGCAGACACCTTTATCTTCAAAGAATCTTGCTTCTTTAAGGTGACTGCTGGAAAAGCATTTTGATGGAAGCAACATATGTTTTCCAAAGGAGATGTGTGATGCACACATCATGAAGTATGTGCAATTGTTAAATCCATTCCTTCGAAAGAATCCACCACTCAACTCTTGTTCTTGTCAATCTCAAGTTCAAGCTTAAGTTCCGATCTCACGTAAAGGCATCAGAATGAGTAATTACATCCATGTCCTACATATATGAAAAAGGTTGCCACAATCTCCCTTACGAAAATGAGAATAGAAGATAAAGTCTTACAGATTAAAGTTTTGCCTCACGTTGGAGATATTATTCAAATTCATAAAAGTAGTTAGGCGATGGAAGAAACAGAAACAAATTGTCCTAATATTGAGTTTCTAGGATTATTTGTGAGCTGGCTTAGAGGTGAAGAATATTAGTTCCTCAAGCTACTTCTAAAGGCAATGTTCCTTGTTCCCCAAAAATCCCAAATCTTAAATCCACAGCATGTTACCTGTTTTATGTATTCAAATATTGTGAATGGAGATAGTGACGCATAATGCATTCTATGAACACTATTAGATCCAATTAATGATCAACGAATCTGTGCCAGTTTATCCAAATCTGAGTATGTGTAAAGCTGGAACATGTAAAAGACATCTGCTTCCCTTGAATAAATATGTTCCCTAACTAACTTTGGCCCATACCTCCTCCCATTTGCACCGAAAAAAAAAAAGCGCAAACCCAATGGATAACTCCATACTACCTGTTCATTGAGGCATAGACCTTACACCTACAAGCAGTTGAGATTTCCTATACATAAAATAAGTGTCTTTCAGTTACTACAATGGCTCACCCTACAGTGACAAATAAAAGAATAAGTCAAAAGAATACCAAATAGACAGCTGTGATTTCAATCATCCATGATTTTCTATTTTCCAGGGGCCCATGCATCTACTTAGGAGCATTTGCAAGATGGCTGACATGCTTAGTTATATAAAATGGAAAGATTAAGGAGGAAAGCACAAACCATAACCATTGTGTACAAAGAGCTAAGAGAAGAAAGCGAACGAAGCAGCAAGACAACCAAACCACCTCCTTCGACTGTCTCTATGCTTCTTGCAAGGATGTTTGGAGTAAGCGCTTCAAAATCCTGATTCCAGAATTGCAAAATTTGAAGAAACTACGAATAGATAATACACAGAAGATTATGGAGGTCTATTGATGAATCCCTAGACAGACAAATGACTAAATAACTCACCCGTACTATGCACATTCCATATGTATTCCGAAGAATCCTATCTGAGTCTTTGTACAGGCAATATGAAATCCCCCCACTTTCGATGAAAAGTGAAAAGGGATCTACCTTCTCAGGATCATGAAGCCCTCTTTGCATTAGCTTCTTAACTTGCTTCGCACATTTTTTCTTGTGGCTGGATAATAACAAGCCACAAGCAGCAAAATAAGCACTCATCTCTTTCCAGAAGTTCATACAGTCAGCCATTTAATAGAAGATTTGTCATCATCTAGTACTCGAATGCAATGTACAGTTCAATAACTACAAACCTACCATAGTAGACAAAGCGATGCTCCTAAGCACTAGTGGATGATAGAGCATAGGTAAGTCTAACACTGGACTAAGCAATTAAATTTGAGCGTAAATCGAGTTGACAATGAACATCTTCTGAGCCTAAAGTTAGCCAAACTAACATTGGATAATATCCGTAGAGAAAATAAAATACCAGCTAAGCTCAAGTTTGTCCTTGTAACACCACAAAACGGTTGGTCTAGATTTAATCACAGCTTTACTTAACAGATAGTATAAATTAACAATCTGCAACAAAAATCCAAGCAACTTAAAACATTAGACCAGAAAAATAAGTACAACAAGCCAATACTATAGAATTTCCCACTAGTGCTGAAAAACAGACCTGGTCACGAGATTTATCACCGATTATTACGAACATAGACCGATGCCTCATCCTTACTCCATTTTCAATCAAATTCCTAATCCGCTCATCAACTTTTTTCCTCATATCGAAACCTTCAAGTAATCAAATCATAAAAATGTTCAAACATCCGCTGCATGATTATACAGATTTTTCCACAATATATCAGATGAAATATGTAACTAGCCCCCCTTTAGGACTTTATTATCGAACAGGTGAAACTTCAAACTTATACCAGAATAAAGAAAGAAACTTCAGAGTATGAATAGCCGCTTCACTGCCGCAGGAATTAGATGAGAGAGCTGCCGCCGGCTGAGGGGAAGAGAGATTGCAGCACTGTGTGAACTGAGTGAGAGAAGTCTTGGCTGTCGGAGGAGAGGGAGCAAATCAGCAGAAAGCATGGTTGACGAAAGGGTTTATATAGTTTACTCCTTGAGGCAAAAGATTTAGGGGGAATTACACTTTTAGACCCCAAAGTTCGGACACTATACTAAAGTGCTCTCTTAAGTTTCTATCCATACAAATCATGTACTAAATAAATTGTTTTCAATTTGTTCGAGTCCATAAAGTTTTTCTTTCTAATTAACGTGTTATATACACGACGAAACAATTATGAACTAAAACTAAGTGTTGTAATTTGTGAGCTCTACAATAACTAAAAATCTAAAGATGAAAAGCAAAAGATAAAATCAAATCAGGCTATATGTTAGAAATAGGCCTATTAATCGGGAATCGAAGTTGTGTTTTAACAAATTCAGAGTCGACACATATAGTTAGTGTCATTTTCGGACTTCGGGTTGTGAGTTTTAGGTTAATAAATGTGAAACTCATATTTAACTCACAAAATATTCGGAATGTGAGGCTAATTCGGGTTTAGCCTAAATTTACTTATTACTCCTTAATTTTCTTAATATAATTACTATAAAATATTAGGTTCTCAAACTAATTTAACATCCACAAGACCATAACATTAAAAGTTAAAACTATACATGAATCAACAACAATTCATTAAAAAGCATATAAATCAAGAATTTTTCAATAATAATATATCCAATTAGTTCAAAGTATATGGAAAATAGTAATAAAACATGATCAACAGTCAATACATCTACAAAAACACTCATTTTGCTCATGCTAAGATTTGTTATTTTGAATCTTTTGACATATTTTTGTATATTTAATTATATATATTAATATATTTTGACACATAACTCTTAAATATAAATTATTAGTATTATATATTTAGATATATAATTATACATATATATATATCAAAATATGAATATTTTATACACGTGTATGTGTGTGCGCATAGATTAAAGGGTCATAGGTATATCGAATTTGAATCTAATAAGAACCAAACTCAACTCACATTTAATTTAAATCTTATATTTAAGCCCACACACAGTCTAAGTCAATGAAAGGTTAGGTTCATCCAGCTTTTTCTAAAGTCGAGTTCGGATTGATCCAACCCATTAACAATTCCGATCAGAAAATAGATTAACTCCAATGCTATGCAAGGAAAATCAAAAGTATTATCACGGAATAAGAAAGAAAAAAACTCCATGTTAAAAAGCAAAGGGGTTACTCGTTGAACACTAGAACAAATGCCAAAAGGACCCTAAAAAAAAAAGATTGTTTGGGGGAAGCCTCCTTAATGGGCCATCGGAATGATATTGAGCCCTCCCGTGTAGCTCAGAATTAAACTCTGTTTCAAAGAGTTGTGGTTGCTAAGCAGTCCATGGTCGCCCGAGGGTTTGGGAGTAAGGACAAAAGGCAGGCCTAGCCTGGGGATTTTGTTTGCACTTTTGTCGCAACAAAGTATTTTGATTTCCCGAGTTAAAAGTTTATCCTTTGTCTTCTTTTTTAAAACTAAAAACTACAAATGCTTTAAATATTTTAAATATCATGATCATGGATAGACGTATGAAGGTTGTCACATGTGATACATTTTAAGGTTCTGTTCGATAATTCAATTCTAACACTTAAATTTAATGAGTTCAAACCTTAATGTCTTCGGATGTATTTGATAACAAAAAATAGAACGTCTTAGTTAATTAGACGGCTCTCAATTATTTGGACAACGGTTCCTTAAAACAACAAGTGGCAGTGATAAGCAGTTCATTTATCACAAATACTCTCGAATATTAACATTTCAATATATAACAATTCAATGCTTTAATAGGTTCAGATTTTAGATTTCAAACTTTAGTTTTATCAAATGCACCCTAAATTCATCAAGTCGGAAAATTATTTTAAAAATTTCACATCAATTCTTTTAGGTGTGATTAAATGAAAAAGTTCCTTTTTAAGTATATCAATGAAAGTGATTTTCTTGCTAAATCAATGTGTTAAAAGAGACACGAGCAATGTGCTTTATTACAAGTGATTACCTCAAAATTTACCCCAAAAAAAAATAGTCAAGTAAATCAATACTTGATTGGAAGATGAATCCCTGCGTCTTCTTTCATCTGCCTTCAAATTAAACATGATCCAATAGAGGCCCTGAGGGTTTGTGCTTAGGAAAGTGCATCTTTAGCAGAAAGATCAATGATACATGTGTGAGATGGATCATATACGTGTCCAAGATGAAATGAGGTTTTCTTCTAACTGAACTCCCAATTGGAAGTTACTGCATATATAGAGATGGAAGATTCCGAAATCGATTTTTCATGTAGATTACAATTCCAGTCATAAATTTAGCAAAAAGTGGCCATGGAGCCTCCAACTGAGCATAAATCTGTGGCCACATAAATCGAAACCAAAAACCCACAAAACTTGCTACAAAATTATCCTCATGATGCGTGGAATAAAAAGAAACTAATTAATCAACAAGAAACTATCAAAAAATCACAAATTAAGGCAAAAGATCCAAAACTTCAAAACCTGGTTCATAAATATTGGATTCGTAAATCCTTAATATTAATTTGTTAGTTAGATTATTATTAAATCCTTAACTTTGTTCTTGGTATTTAGCCTTTTCTTTAGTCTATGTTTCTTTGTACGTACGTTTCAATTTTCGTGTTCTCTTTTTTTTCTCCCAGTACCTTGTCAATGTTTAAATGAATCATTTTCGGGTTATTATTTTTCATTTCTTTTTTTCTTGGAAACAAAATGTTTTCCTCAATTTTCTTTTCCATATTATTTGCAGTTATTAGCAGTTTTTTTTTCATATCTTTTCCTGATTTTAGCTGTTCCTAATATTTCTTGCTGATTTGCGTTCACTCTAACTAATCTGATGGTGCTAGTTTCGATTTTAAAATTTTTTTAAAGAAAATACCATTGGTAGTTGAATATTTTATACATATTTTTATGAGAAAATCAATTATGGAAGCAAGAATATACGTTTTTCTTTTTCGAGTTGGTGTATTAAGCGAAAATGTGCATATGACCGTATGTTGGTTGTATGAGGGCAATTTTGAGTTGTCACGTAAGTTTTGTGCCGACAACAACAATATCACTAACGCCATTAGGGGGGGCTTTTGTTGAACCTTTGCTCATTCAAAGGGTTAGACTGTTATTTGGTCAAACCTCAGGGTTCTATTGATAATTTGGCCCAACCTCCTGGGAGATAAATGTAATTAAGCCTTCTTTAAATACATAGTTACGTTCAAGTTACATCATCATGTAAATTTGCTAATTTAGACCTAAACTACAATACACGAAAGTACACGACCTATTTGGATTGAAAACTGTGAAATGCAATAAATATATTACTTTTTTTTTAATGCAATTCACTTGTCTTACAAAAAGTGTAGTAGTTGCCCTTACAAATTATATAATGACTAAAATAAATATTTCATACTTTGAGATTGAACAATTTTTTCATATAAAAGAGATTTTGATGTTGTAAAAATTACATGTCATGAACAATTGGGGTGGGCAAAAAAAAAAGTTGATTTGCTGATAAATCATCCTGATTTACTTTGAAAATTAGGATATCTAATTAATATTTTTCGACCGAAGAAAAGAGGGTTGGATACCAACATATTACAGTAAGAGGTTTGACAACCCACGAGTACCTAACCTTCCCACATTCTTTTATTTTTATAAAATTTATGAATATTGCAATTTGCAATTTGCTCAATGCAATTACAACCCAATTATGGAAGGCTCTGTTTACAAAATTAAGTTGCAAAGGTCATGACCTTATTTATTTGGAAGAGAATTTTCTCTGTGTCAAATTTTATTGGTTTTGGATGCCCTATTATTATTATTTTTTTGTATGCTTGTTTCTGATGATGAGACTGTTTTGGATAAATTTTGTGTCATTTTTAGATTAAACACAAGACGAAATTGGTATAAATCATTCCTTGATTTTTTTAAAAAAAAAATTTATAAGAGGAGTGGGGATATATAAGTGATGATCTGACCTTCTCCAAGTGAGGCAAGTAAGGATAAGAAAGTTGATTTCCTAGTAAGATAGCTAAATGCCTTGTAGACTGGGTATCCGTTTCGTGTCTATCGCTAATAAACATTGATATACTCGCTCAAAAACACTTCTTATACTATCAATGTAAAAAAGCATTTTTAGAAGATATTTTTGTATTCTCATTCAAATATTTGGCTGATTAAATTGGATAAGTTGAGTTTGAGGATTCGAAATTTAGATGTGAATTTTCAATCCTCATTTCTTTTCTCTGCTTCTTAAATTCTATTCTTATCTTGCCAGAGGAAAAAGAAAATGTTGAAGTGATCATGATCATCATATAAATATTAAAATATAACAATTCAAAGGGGCTAGCTTGTAAATTTTCGGTTCTATATTGCAACTGTCTACGTAAAAAGAGAGAAAAGTAATTATCCCCAACAACGAGCAAACAGATACGAAAAGAAGAGGCCTTCTTGCTTCTTAGCAGTTAGCTCAGATACATTTTAATGTTTGCCTCTTCGGTTCTTTTGGCTCAGACCCCAAATTCCTCTTCCCGCAGCCACCTCATTCTCCATCACCACTGAGTCCGTCACCAGTAAAGTCAGGATTTCTACTATCATATAAATCAAGGGTTATTAGGTAAAAGAAATCAGTTTAGTTATTGTTTCATAAGAACTAATTCTTTGTTCTTCAATTACTGAGTAGTGTGATAGTTTTTCCTTTGATTTTGCCTTCTTTATTTAATCCTATCATTAGTATCTGGGTTTTTTAATTGTTTGGGGATAGTAGTTAGTATTTTGGCTGTTGTGGGTTTCTTTTTTTTGGGGGGGGGGGGGGGGGGGGAGGGGTGACAATTGTGGCAGAAATTCAGAAAAAGTGCAATAAAAAGCTCTCATTTTGATCAATAGCCTGTACCCTTTTTTAATTCGCAAAATAAAATCAGTTCTTGGAGTTTTACTGGTCTAAATATTGTTCAATCTCTAGCTTTTTCATATTAGTTTCGTGGGCGCTGATAGTATTTTGATAATTTGCCATCGTTTTGTTTCAAGTACCCCGTGAAAGGTATAGTGTTGATGGTGGTTTTGAGGATTTTGCCTTGATGAGCTGGTAAAGTTAGGTTGCTGTACTTTGGGGTTTAAATAACTTGTTTTTGGGAAATAAATTGCTGTTAGTAGCATTTAATTTCTCATGGATTACCATAGAGATAGTGGATTTTCTAGTGGAAATGTTGTGCAAGTACTCTCTGGAAGTTCTGGAAATGGGGTTGCTGGGAACTGGGGTCGAGGGTCAGTTGATCAGGCTGCTTGGGCGACAGAAGATGATTATAGGGTGTGGAATCGGGAAACATCAGTTGAGATAAACTCAAATTCTAATTATGATGGACGGCAATCCCAATCATTTTCCGGAGGTGAACCCCCAAATAAAAAATCTAGAAGTTCCCAAATGGAGGATTTGACGGCTTCGAGTCGATCAAAGGCTATAGGGAAGATGTTCTATAAAACTAAATTATGCTGCAAATTTCGAGCTGGGACTTGTCCGTACGTGACCAATTGTAACTTTGCACACAGTATTGAAGAACTTAGGAAACCACCTCCAAATTGGCAAGAAATTGTGGCTGCCCATGAGGAAGAAAGGGCAGCATCAATGGAGCCGAGGGAAGAATTTCAGATACCATCACTTGTAGGTGGTGCAGAGTCTCAGAGGTCTTACAAAGGGCGACACTGCAAGAAGTTTTATACTGAAGAGGGCTGTCCATATGGTGATAATTGCACATTTCTTCATGATGAGCAGTCGAAAGCTCGAGAAAGTGAGGCAATAAGTTTGGGTCCAGGTATGGGAGGTGGGTATGCTGGTAATCCAACTGGGACAAATTTGAAGCCTTCAAATTGGAAAACAAGGATTTGCAACAAGTGGGAATTGACTGGGTATTGTCCTTTTGGAAGCAAGTGTCATTTTGCTCATGGAGCCGAAGGTATGGTCTATATTCATTTCCGTAATCTATGTTTTCCAATTTGGGTTAATCTCAGTAATGAATTATTCATGGTTGTGATGCAGTTATTCTTTGTCCTTCTCTTATGTCCATATATTCCCTATAGGTTTTGGATTTGTGTTAAATAATGCTTTTATAAAATGCTGAAGCAATAATTGGTAAGCTATGTGTCGCTTTCGGGGTCAACTAAAACGGTGCATGTGTGATGCACTAAGTAAACCAATTTGTCCACTAGGAGTTCAAGGTCTAACTTTTAACTATTTTAAAGTAGTCAAACTCAAGCAAAAGTGTTGGCTCACTAATTTTGTAACAGATTTGAGGGCGGTTAGAAAACTTAACAAGCCAAGTTTGATGCTTGACTTCAGTTAATCTGTCTACAGCACTTCAAGTTTCCTTTGATAGGAAACTTTCCAGATAGTATTTAGTAGTCCAAGATATGTGCACGGTAGCATTCATTTCTTTGACCATGAAATGGAGGAAAGAGATGTTTCGGGTCTGGGAGTGGTGAAGTATGCAGGAGAGAGTAATAAATTTATTTTGGTTGAATTGGGAAAGGAATTATGATGGTGGATCTTATGTTACATGGACTGTCAATTGACCACGGGGCACCCATATTGCACAATATGACATGATGCAGGTGTCGGTGCCGGATACATAACAATTGTGGTCAAAATAAGATGGGTACTTTGTCTTTGGAAAGAGTTCCAATGGATGCTAACTGGGTTTTTGTTTACCCAACCGATGTTGGTGTCGAGAATGAGAGAACGATGGGAACATGGGTTTTTGTTAGGTGGGTTGTGGTCCTTGCTACTCGGGTTTTAAAAGTGGATGAGATTTCATGAAGGATCAAAGGATCAGCCAGCTGGTGAAGAGTTAAGTTCATCCAGCAGTCTCAACTGACTGTCCGGATGGTGTTCCCGATGAAGAAAATGGAGAACTAAAAAAGAGACAAGAAAGGTTGTGTCCTAGCAAACAATGAGAAAGAAAAGTAAAAACACACAGTTTTGGGAAGCAGAAGGCTGATAAAGGCTTGTTTTGGAGAACTAACAAATGTAATTGGCAATCATGAGGTACGTGGTTGCAGGTGGAAAATGACTACTGATACCCAATGTGATGTTTTATTGACCAAAGGGCTTTCTGCTTTTTTTGCTTCTTTCTTTAAGTAGGAAGTCTGCTTTATTAAATGCAATTGCACTTCACATCTGAGAAAAACATAAGACTGCATTTTGTGCTTCAGAGTGTATATGTCGTGCATCTTATGTATCCTGACATCTGAGCCATCATGCATTTAGCATACTGGAGTCGTAGCAGGAAGAGAATTGCAAGATTCTGTAATTCAACACCATGAAGAATTTGGAATTGATGGCGCTAAGGAACCAACAGCTATTCCCTGGACTACAGAAAAGGAGGCTTGGAAAGTCTTAATATGTGAAAAATGATCCATTTCTTTTCCATTGGAGATGTGTAAAGCATCAAACAGGTTGTCTTGTTGGCTGCCTTAGGGTATTGTAGAACTGGTTTTTGCTGTCTATTCTTGTAAGAATTTAAACATTACACTGGTGTAATGTTAAGGTTAACTGACTTGGTATTTCCGTATAAGTGTGATACCTCGTGTCTTAGGCATTGCCTTCAGACCCTTACTCTACAGTACCAAGGCATGGTTCATGGAAGAGGCTTGCTTTACAAAGATCTGGTAGAGTGGCCCCAAATGACTTCTGCTTAGAATAAATATTTCCCATCCTAGTTTTATGTTGGTTTAAATGGTTCCTTCCAAGAATTAGCACTTACAGATTCTTTAAGCAAAGGAAAAAAGTATTTTAGAATTAGAACTTCACTAAATACCACAGGAAATAAAACACACTAGACAAGAAACAAATTAATATGTATTTTGGGAATGTAATTGCAGATGAAGCTGTTTTTGGAGAATGAACAGATTTTGGTCTTGCCTGGTTCTCGCATTTGATTAGGTAGAGAAACAAGCAACCTCGAGGGCAGGAATCTGATAAAATTGAGATCTTATGGTCGATGGTTGTTTACCCATCAATAGATACCAGTGCTTTTTCTTATAGATTATCTATGCATTCTATTGTCTTAATCTCAAGTTCTGAGGCTTGGTCTCTAGCTTTCCTGTATATAATTTAGTTTGTTTGTTTTCTTCTAGATTTCTATTGTCAGCATGCCATTGAGATCTTATGGTCAATGGTTGTTTTCCCATCAAAAGAAATCTGGTATAAATGACAAAAAATCATCTGTGACTGGGCAAATGGTAGGACTTTATGAGCAAGGAGGAGGATCAAGAAAGCAAGTGGTATTCAATGCTTGATAAACTAAGAGAGCACAAAGTGTTCAAAATTTCAAGATGTCCTTGTATGTTTTTGTTTACTTTTGCTTTTATCCTCCTTGATTGAGTGCCGCTTTTGGTGCGCTTTACGTAATCTATGGTGCATTGCATGTGAATAACCAGAGCGCTTGCATGTTGTGCTTAAATGCACTCATTTTGAACTACAGTGTTTGAATTTAAAGGTTATGACAGCCTAAGGTAAAGAAAAGATATGTAAGAGACCGAATGAGCTAATTTATATATGCAACTGATACTGAGTTAGCATTGGAGGCAAGGAAGATCCAGTTGAGAAATTATAGCAAATGAACAATTATTGCATCTCATGGTGCTGGCTTTACATTATTTGGAGAGGAGTGGAACAAGGACAAGAATTTGTTATGGAATCAAGATTTGAGAAACTTCAAACATTATATGGAGCGTCTTGATGGTATTAATGCAACTTGAGAGAGATGACTTTTTTCGTGGATTTCTGTGAGCTCTATATGCTAATTTGGCCCTCCACCCTTTCATGAAGTGCTGGGGTAGTGTTGGTTGAGCATTCAAGCTGTTGATTGAAAATTGTCAGGGGCGAATGCGGACAGCTGTGATCTTGAAATGATTGCAAACCATGCGATTGCTTTCTATTACTCAAATTTCCTATAGTCATTACTTGGTCAAAATGTCATCCTGTTCATAGTTTTCCCGTCCGCTGTTATTGGTTTTAACGTTATCTAAGAACTGAGCTTGTTTAGTTTGTATCTGGCGCAAGCCTGATCAATACGTGATATGTTAATGACATCTCCTGTTGAATGTATAGTGGTTAGAGAAGGTTTTTTTTGTCCTTCTTGCATTGACTGGTTGCACTACTTTTATATATATATATATATGTCTGTGTCTTATTTAGTTCCACATGTAGTTGGTCCCTTTAGGTATGCAGGTTGCGCATCTCCCTCTCCTTGTTAAATGACTTGGTGATTTCTACCTGGGAAGAAATGACATTTGTTTTGTACACCGTAACTTGAATTTTAATATCCTTTGACAGAGCTGCATCAGTTTGGTGGGGGGCCTGTAGAATCAGAAGTGCCTACAACACCCTCGGACACAAAGCAAGTAGCAGTGCCTTCAAAAGTTGTGGCTGATGCTGTTGTTGGATCTGTAACTCCTGTACCTCATTCAGATAGTTATCATGTTGGAGTTCCAGCTCAAAAGTTGTCTAATGTGATACAGAAGACTGGGCAGAAACCCCATCTAAAGTGGAAGGGTCCAGACAAAATCAGTAAAATATACGGCGACTGGATTGATGATCTCGAGTAGCTGGTAGATTTTGTCAAATGCCCTGGAGAGGCTGGATATACCTTGAGTGTTAGGTTTGTGCTGGAAGCTTGAACTTGAGCCATTGTGTGATGGTTGTAGGGTACCGCAAGCCAAGCTTTATCCTGAAAGTTCTTGTGTTGTGGCTTCAGTTATGAATAAGCTGCGTTTTGGTTTGTTCCTTTGGTCAGCTTATAAGCTTTTTGGTTGAGCATGTATTCTAGCATGCAGTAGCTGTAACTTTAGTTGAAAGCACTCTTGTTTGTCAAATGTGTTCCTTTTGCTTTTCTGCTTTGCTGTTACTGCTTGCCTCTCCCCACCCTCCGCCCAAGAAAGCGCAAAATGCTAGAACCATGAACCAATCAGAATCCGTGATTTTTGAGTTTATCAAGTATGGAAACCATCTCTTTAGCATGCCTTCCAACATACCATCCCTAGTTGATTCACAACATGCAAGGTCAGTGGCTAAATCCCTCTTTGAGCTATAGGTGGGGGTTCAAATTTCACCTGCAATGAAAAAAATTCAAGGGTGGTGCCAAATCACCCTTTTGATCTAGTCAGATCTGTATACCTGTTAGTCTCTAATACAAATCTCTTTAGGTTCCCCTCCTTTGTAGACTAGAATAGAATAGATTATACAATTATTATCGTTGTCCGAAAAAAAAGGTTGATTCACAACGTGCAAAGGGAAGCTCTTAATTTTGATTTAGCACGTTACAATTCTTGTCTCGCATTCGTGAAAGCAATCAATGAAGTCAACTTTATGCTGCCATTCTTAGGTTGTGTTTGGATTGCATTTTCCGTCATTTTTCATGGAAAAATTACTGTAGCGATTTGATATATGTGAGGGAAAAAGGTGATAGGGAAATGTGATCACGGAAAACGATAATATTTTCCGACGAAAACCTTCAATCCAAGCAAGGCCTTAGATTTTAAACGCTCAAGTTTCCGCGTAAACAACTCTTGCCAGAAGGGAGAGTTGAGTTCAATTTTACCCTTGTATCCTTGAAAGAAGTTTTGATGCAACATTGCTGTCTTTCCTAAGAAATTCTCTCTCCCTTGATGGCAAATGTCTTTAATTCTTCTAGAAGTAAATTGGCAATGTGAAGATATGTCGAGTTTATTGCCAAAATAACTCTTCTTCTAGAATGTATACTCAAAGTAACTTAATTTTAAAACTTATTACCTTTGTGATCATTTTTTGCTACTTAGGCTGCATATGTGTCAGGATAGAGATAAAGACGTCCTCCATTTCTCTTTCTTATCTAATATTTTCTTCAATTTTCTCTATAAAGCTTCCCACATTTTTTTCTTTCGTTATCTTTCCCTTGTCAAACATAATCTAAGAAGCCAATCTTTATATTAACAGCATCTAAAAAATATGTTTTGCAAGTCGATAATCTTAAGGTAGATGAAGATTATTTTCGTCTTTTCAAAGAGTAGGAAGGATAACATAAACAAATATGATAACCTTGAAATTTTTGTAATTGATTACAATTTTCGTTGCAATTTTTGGTGCAATTTTTGTATTTTTAAAATTATTTTTTGAAAAAATATATATGCAATAGGTTTGATACATTTAAAAAAATTCGGAGACCAATAATAGTAAAGTCAATAATGGTAAAATTTATTTTAGATAATTATAAGGAAATTATAAAAGTCATGCAATCTTCTTGTGCCTCTATAATAAAAAAAATTAAAATTTTAGTTAATGTTGGAAACTATAAATTGGATTAGAACTTTCCTTTCTTGTTATCCTACCTGGCAATCAGGATAACTAGATGGGAACAATAATATCATTATGGTAATAAAATTTGAAAGTGAATCACATTGGAAATATTTTTTAGTAAGAGTGTTATTTTGACAAAAAACTCAAGATATGTCCCTATTGGTGGTTGCAAGACAATAATGCTAAGAGCAAAGACAACACTCCTCATCATCCATCCTCAGACGACTCGCTCAATTCCTCTGATTCTAACCAAAGATGAAAAACCAACTTGCCACGTTGTTGAACCATATTGAAACTCAAATGTGTGATGTTCTTTGCAAATGAAACAAATGCATGCCCCTCCTTCATTCTCTCCTTCTCAAGCAAACATGCAACTCACCAAACATGAAAAATCTACCGCACCAAATTCACAGTGTAATCAAACTAATCTCCTTGGATCTTTCTCTCTTACGGGTGATTGAGTCACTTCATTTTCTTGGGGTTTTCTTTCGTCCGTACAGAGCAAAAAAAAAGGCCGTCAAGGCCGGAATAGTCAATATCCGGCCAACACCCCCCCCCCCCCCCCCCCCAAAAAAAGCATTAAGCTTTTCTGCAACTTGCCTTGCCCTCTTTTTTCGTTCTTTTTTTTTTTCAGGCAATGTCAAATGATGGCTCTCTCCGGCAATCAGTTCCAACACCAGAATCATACAGCACTCCACCAATTACCATAGTCATAACAATCATTCTTCTTGTGTTTTTCTTTGTGGGATTTTTCGCATTATACTTTTGTAGATGTTTCATGCAGAATCTAATCCTCTCTTGGCACCTTCGTCATAGTCCTGCAGCCACGCCTATGAGTCATTGCCTGAAAGTGTTTCCATCACAGTAAAGGATGAAACTGAAGATGAAAGAGGAGGCAGCGATCGCGGCGAAAGGAGGACTTCTGCTACGGCTGCTGATCACGTTCTAGTTGAAAGGCGGAACAATAATACTGAGCTGGAGAGATTTTCAAGATCACATTCAACAGGACATTCAATAGTTAGGACTAAAGGATCAGAAGATCAGGATAGGTTTACTTTGAGATTGCCAGAGCAAGTTCAAGAAAAAATTATTAAGGGACATAATACAAGCAGAAGTTGCACTGTTTTTGGAGAATATAGAAGCCAAGAAACCACAAGAAATGGTGGTTTTGGTGAAGTTTCAGGGCTATCTGGTGCAGACATCAACAAAGATTGACTGAATTGTTTTTGTCCTCCTCCTCTTGAGCTAATCTCTTTTCCTCCCTCCCTTCTTTTTTTTAATTTTGGTTTTATCGAATACGCGTCCATCATTGAGATGCTTAAAGATTCATACAGAGAGTAGTATATATATATATATATATATATATCGTTGATTGCAAATTCTGCTCTATAGAAATTCTTGAAAGCTAATATTGCAATTTCTTGAATATTTATATAGGGAGAATAAGTGAAGAACAAAATATGACAGCGTTGTCCAATAATTCTTCATGTTCTTTCCATCGGAAGACATTTTTATTTATGATCTTCGGTCATATTGATAACTGGTAACGAGTTTGAACTTTGAACCTGCATTTTGTTTTTTGGATGACATCTTAAAGAAGTATGACAAGCCACAGAAATTGGTATTCTTCATCTCTTCTCTGAAGAAAATCTTGACAATTTTTCATTACTTGATTTTAGAAAGAGTACAAGGACTCTTTATCAAATTACTTGATTTTAGAAAAACTAAAGGGTTAATCACACATTGCTCCCATGAGTTTTGGGAATAGTTACACTCTACCACAACTTCGAATGTGCCCCCAAAGGTATCATGGTTAGTATTTCTTAAACGCTTTAACAATCCACATGAACACTTTTATAGTACAAAATTGGCTATGTGGTGAAGTTTGAATTCCCAAAGTTCAGAGGGTACTTATATATTTTCAGAATTTAAGTGTTATTGTATTTAAAGAATAGGTTATTTCTAACAAAAATACCAAACATTTCACTTTGTGCTTCAATTTAAGTATGTGCCAACTATTATAAGGTTAACATATAATTAATGCTTGAAATAAGAATTCCAAAAAATAAGTAACTAAAGAAGGATAGCTAATATTCGGAGAAAAATTTTACGTTTTTTATGAATATTATTTTTTACATATTTTTCATTTACTTTTTTTTACTGCACATAGATGACATGTTAAAAAGTTTTAATTTTTCTTCAAAAACTCTTCCAAAAGTGTAACTCAAACAACCTCTAAATCTGTTATTCAAAGTAAGAACCAAATATTCAAAGTGTAAATTTTTGAATATTTTGAAATATATATTAGTTTAAAAACTTTGAAAAGTTTTTAAAGATTACTGTAGTTAGAGTTTTTAAAAAATTTATAGCAGACAAACTTGCCAAAAAACTTGGGTTCGGATTGTTATTTTTCAAAATTTTTATAGAAAAGATATACTATAACAATTTAATCTATATAACATAAAAAATAATTAAAAAATATACTTACAAAAAAGTAACAATTTTTCTGCGAAAAATCACAATCCAAACAATAGATACGGGCAAAAAGCCCACAGTGGGGCAGGAGCAGAGGAGTTAAGAGGGCGAACCCGGGAAACCCTCCCGTGCACCGCGTCCTGAGAGTGCCCCGCTTGGCTAGGACTAGGACTCTAGGAGCCCACGCGACCGGGCTCAGCGAGGTAGCTTCGAAATGAGATTGCATATAAAGGCGTCATTCTGTAACCACGCCTTGGAAATGGGACAAATGACAAGTACTTGGTTCCTACCTTCTCTCCAAACAACAGATCGTTTCATTGGGTAATTTGCAAATAATCCTAATTAAAAAGCTTACGGCATTTGATTCGTCGATTGTCAGAAAAATGGATTCCAATCTCAGATCCTTCAACCCCAACAAGCAGCTCAAAGAACAGTAGTTTTCTCCGTTCTTCACTATATTTTCTCTTTGAATTGGGGTTAAAAATTTGTAAATGATTACCAATTATTTGAGACTAATTGAAAAAAAAAATGTGGACAGATTTGTGAGCAATTTGACTGGCTCGTCTATGCTCGAGCTCTTCGTTGTTATTACAACATTCTCCGTAAGAAACCCTATTCTTCTCTTCATTTTGAATTTTTCTTTTTCAAGGCTGTAAATTTCTGCTCTTTCCTTTGTTTTAAAAAAAAAAATTTTGCGTTTGTGATTTCAGTGTTTGGTACTTCTAAGACGAACCTTTGGCTGTGATATCATGGTTGGTAAGTATTATACGCATTGTTGAATTTGTTAAAAAAATAACATCCGAACTTTTGCAGCAGTTTGTTCAGTTCTAGTTTGGGAGTTCAGATTTCAAAGGAATAGAAAAGAAAGGAAGGGAAAGGTGAACTTTTCACGTTTGGAAGATTTTAGTGAGACGGAAAAGAAAAGAAACGAACGGATCTTGAAGAGAAGCTAAGCGCTGCTACAGTGCAAAAATTTTCTGACCAAAACGGGCGGAAAGCGAAGGAAAACTGATGGAAGCTTACAAATTTTTTTTTTATCCTTTCTTTTCTCACATAACTTATTAGTTTCCATTGCCTTGATTTCATGAAGTGAAATTATTGCAGCAATTGTCTGTATGTCTGAACAAAAATGGATTACGTGCTGGTGCGCAGAGTTTATTTGTCATTCTGCTTTAGATGATGTTTTAAGTGTAGTTGGAGAAGAAACTAAGGTTGGCAGGTTCCATTTGGTTGGGTGTTTAAAATTAAAGTGGATTACAGCTTCCAAATCCTTTGAGAAGTCTATATGCATTGCATCTTATGACTTGGAGGGAAGAACAATTCTTGAGGCCTTAGTTTATAAAATTTTTGCTTTGATTGATTATGAATTTTAAAAGAAGCATGTTTAATGGGTTATTTGGCTATGGGATCGGGATGCATTATGTCGAAATAGCAATTATTAATTTTAGTTTCTCATTCGTGTTGTGTGTTTGTTTTGTTGCATTTTAATTTTATGCATATAGAATGGAACTTTTGCTTGATGATCTCAGGGATGCAGGGCGCTATTATTAGCATGCTATCTGTTTATTGATCAGGATCTCTTGTTTATTTAGGTCATAATGCCACAGAAGCCTCTATGAAGAAAAATGATGAAGTTGTTGGATATAAGAGCCTGAGGGCTTTTGTTGCTGTGATGGTTGTAGATTTCTTCTTCATCCTTGCCCCATTTACTTTATTTCTTACTGTAAGTGCTTTGTCCTGGCTATATGGAAATATGTTAATTCTAGTTTATTTTTCAGCCGTTTTGTTTGAATGTAATGTATTTGCAAATAATGGTGGATGTGGAACCAGGGGATTCATTAGGAACAACTAGCTGTATTGAAACCCTCACTTTCTTCTCCACATACACATAAGGAATACACGTCCTTATGTGCTGCTTTCGCGGGGCAGCATTTTGGGTAGGGGCCTTAAATGCCACACTATACATGTCAATCCTTTGGAAAGATGGGTTCATTCTTTGTTAATTCTTTTAGAGTTGCAACAAGTTTGAGGTCCTCAGGTACTTGAGTGAAGGTTTTGTCAGATATTTTTGAAAATGGTTTACTCAATGAGGTTGTTGACTGATGGATGGTTGGTTGTCAACTAGTATTAAATAGGCAGCTTAATTGCCTGGACTTCAAATTTCTTTTCCAGCATATGTAGATCCTTTATCTTTCTTTCCATGGCTTTTGCACACAAAGTTATTGTAATTGTTGCTGACATCTGTTTGTTATAGGTTTTGTCTGAATGGATATATTTGATTGCAACTTCGCTGATCTTGTTGCTGCTTATCTCTTTTTCAGCTAGAAGGTGAATGCATATCCATAGAATTTTTTGTGTTTTATCTACGTTTGTGAATTTGGTTATGCGTTATTTACCTGCATAACACCAAAATATCTGGATACATGTACTTTACAGTTCATTTGGAATAATTTAGTCTATGCAAATTATTACATTAGAAACGTATTAATCCTCCATACAGATTTAGATCTTCTTCTTTTCAGGAAAGTGGTGTCTTTTCTTTTAGGGCAAACATCTCATCTTACCGGGTTGCTATGGTATGCACCTTGTCTTATGATTAAATACATTGTGGTTTTTTCCCTTTGTCTGTTAAGGTTGCATTATTTTTCCTTGAAATTTCCAATTTTGGCTACAAGGGTAATTGCTGCAGATGCTTGCCACGTGCTTGTGTATTTTGGCTGTTGACTTCAAAATATTTCCTAGAAAATATGCTAAAACAGAGACCTATGGCACTGGTTTGGTAAGATTCTTGAGCTACCTACACTCTTCTCTTTGATAGATATCTTTAAAGATAAGTGCCTGACTAAAATTCCTCTTTTCTTTTCTTTTTCCTGTCTATTAGATGGATCTTGGGGTGGGCTCATTTGTTTTAGTCAATTCCCTGGTTTCACAACAGGCACGAGGCAATTCAATAGTGTAAGTGGTTGTTTGTGCTTTCATTGTCTAAATGCTTAATTTTCTTTTAGACGGAGACTAGCCATTGATTTTGGACTATCTACTTACAATACATTTGAAATACTATGTTCTTTGGTTTTGCATGGCAAGGGTTTCAAAATTGACCAGTAATATATGCTCACTTTAGCTATTTTTTTGAAATGGCTGTATGATAGTGTCATACCTTGCATGCTTCGTATGGAACAGAATTGAATCGTGCATATGCATGAATTCTGCAAGCTTATTTCAGTCCATGATTGATTGTGTTCTCTATTTGCTGTTGTTGTTCTGTCGTGTTTGTGCAACTTACAGCTTACTGTCAAATGTTTGTAATTACTGTTTCAACACACTGAAAATCATGCTTCTTTCAGCTCAAATGCGGTTGAAATTTTGTTTTTTTTTTTTGTTTCAGAGAAAAAAATCCATGTTTTCCCTTTTGTTTTGTGCTTGTTAATTAGAGCTGATATTTGATTTCAGGACACTCAGAAGTACAATCCGCTCATGTAGTCCTCTAATTCTTCTTGGATTTGCCCGACTGTTTTTTACCTCTGGCGTTGATTATCAGGTTGAATGCTTTGTTCTTTAAATCTATCCTCTATGGTACATTTAAATGCTTGTCTAACTGTATTTCAGGGTATGTTACCCACAAAAGCAGCAAATTAGTAATCAAAGAATTGAAAATTTTTGGTGGCTTCTGAGCTCTGATGCAACTTTGTGGCCTTTAGCTGGTTTTGGTTGTGTATTTATTTTTGAATGTCTAATTGCTGTGGCAACTGGGATAGGGGGGTCTGGAACTGGGTTAGAGAGTGCTCATTGTCAGCTTGTATTTGACATCCCCTTTTTACTGTGAGTGGGATAGTTATAGTTGCTCATTGTCATATTATTAGCTCTACTTTATCCTTGTATTCTGAGGTTTTCTATCCATGATTGATATCTAATATAGATGATGTAGAAGAACATTTTTATCTTTCTCCTTGCAGGTTCATGTCGGGGAATATGGAGTGCACTGGAATTTCTTTTTTACGCTTGCTGGTGTGTCAATCCTGACATCGGTGATAAATGTTCCTTCAAGATACTGTGGGCTTCTGGGTTTCTTTGTTTTAGTGGGTAAGATTCATATTTCTCACTTGCAGTTCTTTTACATTTTACTCAAGAAGATTATTGGCTTTTTTGTTGACATTGAGCTGAATTATTATGTTATTGTAGGATATCAATTCTTTCTGTCACATGGGCTAAACGATTACTTGCTCTCTGATAAAAGAGGGGCAGACATTATTAGTCAAAACAAGGAAGGGATATTCAGCATGATTGGTGAGAAACTGTGAAACTTATGCTGTATATATTTTCTACCATCTTTATGTGTGTTATTCCTTATTATCTCTGTTTTTGACCATTGGGCTTGCCATTTTTCTTAACTTCTGTTTATTACATTTGATTGCACAATCACTGTAAGAAATAAAGAAGGAATACCTAAAGTACTGACATTTGTAAATCATCGGAATACAAACTGGGAGTGAGGAGAATCATTCTCAAATTGCTTTTATTCAGAGTTTTCTCTTCGAATATGTAGCAAAAAGTATGATGGAGGAAGAAATGACATGTTTATACATGTTCTATATCCCCAGTTCTAAACTGAATGGATAATGCATTCTACCAGGCAAATATAGTACCATTCCTATGCATATTTTGTAGTTGATCCTGATCTGTTAAATATAACAATCAAATCTGTTATCATCAATATTTGATGCATGGCAGCAAGTTCTTAAGCAGCATCGTGAAGAATGTCATTGCATCTAATGGCAAATTACAGAATTTATTGCAACTAAATGAGGACTGATAAATATAGTTTGCATGTAACATTCACTTGTTGAAGTACATTTATGGATAAGATACCAAGCTATGAAAGGTAAATTGATGTGATAATTTTGAAACAGTGAGTGGATGATAAATTAGGAAGGTGGCAATATTTGATGCAGATTAAAATAAATTAAACAATGACTTTGTGCCACTTGAGGCAGCAACGGGAATTTATCTACATTATTAACTGGAAACTTTGATGTCAATCTTTTTATCTGCAGCCAATAATGCTTTGTTGCTGAATAGTTTGATTCAAGATGACAATAAATTATATAACATGATTTGAAGTAATCATTCAATTGCATAGAGCAAGTTCAATGGCTATATGAAGTCTATTATCATTACTTTTTAATGAGCACTAGTACTTGCAACATGCACTCATGCATATTCATATTTTACTGAATTGATTGGTTTGCTTGTCAGGATATTGGGGCATATATCTTGTTGGTGTACAATTGGGCAGCCTTCTTTTATTTGGGAATCATGGCGAGGTTATGAGAAGTGCCGATAAGGGGGGAAGCATTACAGTTTGGGTGCTTTGTATTTTCTTCTGGTATACTTCGATTTCTGAACCTAGTTGTCTCATAAAATCCATCAACCCATGCTATGGTTGTTTCGATAACTAGGCAGTTTCTATCCCTCTTGAAATTGTAGGTTGTTGACTTTATATCTAGATTGGCATGTGGAGAGAGTATCTCGCAGAATGGTAAGACATCTTGCTGCTGTTATTATCTAAGATTTTAAGAGCTCTTTAACTAATAGCAATTTAAGTTGATTTATATTCAGTAATTTTTGAAAATGGAACTTGCTTTGTGCATTCATTTTTAAGAAAATGATGAGAATTTTCTGCAGTGCAACCTGGCATATGTCACTTTGGTATTGGCTCTAAATCTACAGGTAAATTTCATTTTCATGATCTTTTCAAACGATAGATGAGTCATGAGTAGCCAGTTTGTTTAAATACTTAGATGACCAATTTTTATTGGCCTGTCATATGCATGATCAACCATAGGGTCTGCTGTTTCAGCCAGTTGAATTGCTGATATTTGTCATGTGCCCAAAGTTTTTGGTCAATATAAGTTTATGGTAATTCACAGCATAGTTTTTATCTTTGATACAAAAGATCATACAGGTAGCCTCAAGGTTATAAAATGTAAAGTTTCAGAATATGTTAGTGGCTCTGGAAAAGGCTTAGGGACTTAACCATTGTTAATTACTTATAAATTCTACGTGGATTATGCGGTAAAACTCTAAACTGTAAAAGGAAAATTTATGAGAAGAACCACAGCAAACCTGGAGTGAATGTTCCTACCAGTGGTAAGTAATGCTTTCATCTGTTGCATTCCTGGGTGTTGTAAAGAGTTGGCAAGGGTAAGGAAAGGGTGAAGACTGTATGGAGAGAGGAAATCATGATTGTGTTGTGTGAGGATACAGGAGTGAGATGCCCTTGCTTTGCAAATGTGAGATTGTTCTGGAGATAATAGGGTTCATATATGAGTTGCAAATGGAACATAGAAGTTCTATATGCAAAATCATGAGAGTGTGGAAGGTGCTTTGAGATAATTGTTGAAGGTACTCATTTTCTTTTATTTGAGCTCCTCAAGTTTGCCTGTGCTATTAGTCAATCCGACATCCTGAACTTTTCAAAAACCTATCGCTTCCTGTGATCCTTCAAAGAGGCTCCACTTCCTTCAATACCGTGTTCCTGCTCTGCGCTTGCCATTTTGGTCTGTCAAGCCATGATATGCTTGCAACCTCAAACATTGATTATGTGATGCTTGAGTTGGATCACCTAGACATTGGATGTATATCCATTTGCCCTTAGTAATAAACAACATTAAATTGTGTTCAGATTGGATATGTACTGCAGCAAAACTAATAGGCAAGGTACTTTCAGCTAAACATGTAATAAAATATTAAAATAAGTTAATTGTAGTGTTCTCATGGCTATTTGATATATAAGAGCAATCAATGCTGTGACTGAATTAGGTTTGGAGATATTGGTTGACTATTTGAATAGTATTTTGCTGAGGTAGTAAGTTACAGTATGGCGGGCTGGAGGGATACTTGTAGTGAGCAAATGAGGGCCTGGAATATATATTTCTGTTGAGTCATGACAAGTCGAGGTTGTCAAACTGGAAACTGTGTTATTGACCTTCAAGTCAAATTAGGTTTTGTTTCATCATTATTTGATAATCTCATTAGATTAATTAAGCCAATTGATGGGCAATTGCTCGATGTGGAGTAGCTTCTTTTTCTTGTATACATATTGGAATCCTTTGATTTGGACCACCTCAACTCCGAATTCACTATACTTACATAATCTGGACAATCGATTTTTCCTTATAATGAATCACGTTAGAATGACATGCTATTGATTTCTGTGGAGCTTGCAGGTTGTTTTTATTTGGCCATAACGTTCTTTAGATAGACATTTTTGTTATTTTTGAGGACTGCATGAGCATTTTTTGTTCTTAGAAGTGTAGGACGGAAGAAGTGTGGGGGTAGCGGAAGGGAATTGGAAATGGTTAGAATCACTTGTTTGTTGTAGACATTTTCCGCGTTTTGTGTGTGTGTGTGTGTGCCCATACACACGTGTACAGATATGTCTGTTGCTGTACTTCTGCTTTCAAATTTTTATATCTTGTTTGGCATCTTAAAGGCTCCTTATTGCATCTCTCCTTGAACAAGATATATTTTAATGATGTTTGTTACAAACTTTCAGGTACTAGCCATATTAACACTTTCTGATTATATACCTGGAAATAGAATTTCCATTCTGGAAGAAGCATTTAACCGAAACCTATTGGCATCTTTTCTTCTGGTGAGCAAAAGCTTCCTAATTTCAATTTTCTTTTGATATTAGATATCTGGTGCGTTTCTAGAGTTCCACTGGACGCAAGGGAATGAAATTTGCCTTTATGGTGCAGGCTAATGTGCTGACGGGGTTAGTGAACTTGTCCATTGACACGCTCTTTGTTTCACCAGCCACTGCCCTTGCCATCCTGCTTCTTTATCAATTTACTTTATGTGCTTTCGTTGGATGTGCATACTTCTTTGGCGTCAAGTTGAAATTTTGGTAGCGGACCTTGCTTCCGCTTTGCCAATTGAATCCTAACTGCTTTTTGGGCCACAATTGAACTTTTAAACTTGTAGTTTGCTTATTTTATCTCTACCATGTAACTTTCATATCCACGAGGCAGTCACAATTATGTTCTACAAAAATTTGCTTCTCAAGGAGTTCCCTTTGACTTGAATGGACTTCAAATCTTTGGGGGTTTCAGTACCTGGTTGAGACAATTGTGTCCAACCCATCAACGAAGTTGCCCACACAATGAAGTTCACATGCATCTCTGCTTGTTGAATTGCCTATTGCATAAGCTCAAGTATCATTTGCCTATAAGGAGTTTGTGTACACGTACAACTCATAGAGTTTGGGTTGTACGTTCTTTTCTCTCCTAACATTATTGTTTGTGCATGGCTACTATGCTAGATTGCATTTTATCCGTACCCACAAAGCCATTAAGCAGTACTACAGTGTACTACTACTAGACAGTAGTAGAGTAAAAAGTAAAAGGACACTAAAGGCTGAGCTGAAGCCTAAAAAGGCATTGGCCAATATGTATTCCTTCCCTTCCATTCTTGGGTCAAAAGCAAATTTTAAAGAGAGTTTTAACTTCAATGTGAATATATATTTGTGGATGATTGGTAAATATGTACTTTCCAAGAGGTGGCTGGTCGTCACATGGATTCCCCTGCAGAGCCTCTGACAGGTTGGACCGTGGTCCTCGCAAACCTCTCTCTCTCTCTCATCACTCATCAGCCCTCATCTCCAGATAAGGCTACAGTTCCCAGTGTTTTTGCTTTGTTTCCCTTCTCATACTGACAACATTGTTTATTTGCTCTGTCCGGTTGAGTCCATTTGGGCAACTTCGGCTTTGATTAACTTTTTGATCAGGTCTGATGAGATGTAACTAAGAACTTTTTGGGTTGATTGCTGCAAATTTGCTTTATGTTCTTGTGTTCGTTTCTTGTACAATTCACTGGTTGGAATTCTACTTAATTTGGTAATATGATGTGATTTCACCGGAATTATAAAAATCTTTCTTGCATGTGGAGATCTAGTCCTGACTTGGAGCTGTCTAATTACTTTTTTTATCCTTTGCGTGAATGTTTATGGGCATACATTAGATCCATTTTATTTGGAACTATGAAGTTATCAACTTTTTTTTTTGTTTTGCCGGACACGATAAATTCTAATCTATATCTACTCCTACTCTATACTAGGGGATGTGGGGATCCAAAGAGGTCAAGGGAAAATCCAAGAGGATTGAACTAACACCAGTCCTGACGGGTGCTTACGTATTAGCTGGTGAAATTTTTCTAGTAAATCTTGGATTTATACCTACCACTGCTCTATACTAGGGAGAGAGGGGATTCAAAGGGGTCGAGGGAGGAACTTGGGAGAACTAAGTCATTATCGTTCCAAACGAGTGTCTATCCATCCGTTGGCGAAATTTTTTCAGAAAATCTTGGATTTAGAATATATTCCTTGACCTACATTGAAGTAGAACTTTAAGACTTTATTGGTGGCCAACTACTTTATTGGTTACAAAGTTATAAGCATTTGAAAGATGCAGAAACCACGTTGTCAAAATGCACATAAACTGATTTTGATTGTAGATCTCTTTTAATTAAAATGTACATATCCCACCTGTTTTTTTGAGTTTGCTTAACAAAATGATCCCTAAAATGAGACTGTCGAAATACCTTTTATCTCTCAAATTTTATAAAATGACATCTACATATTGTCTGCAGGAAAACATATGGATTGATTAAAATAAGAAGTGAAAGGTAAACGCCATTGATATTGGGATCTAACTGTTAAAAGGCAACTAAAATAGATAAATTCAAAGGCCTACTTTTCGAATTTGGATTTGAGAACCCTGTTGGGGTTGCTTTGATGGGTGAAAATTCTATCATCCTTAATAAAACACATGACGGTTTAACCAGACTCGGGAAAAATATTGCTGCATTTGGATGGACATTTACTTTCTTCATCCACAAAAGATTGGATTGCATGTTTTGTGAAAGAAAAAAAGAATCTTTGACGGAGTTTTTTGGAAATATTTTTTTCCAACATAATTCTCAATCATTTTTTTACCTAATATACATCATATCTCCAAAAAAAAAAAAAGTTATAGTGTCCTTCTTTCTACAGAAAATGCAACCCAAACTGGGCAACCAAAACAGCGGACTTCCAGTGTGTCATGCTTCGTGATTGGTCCGAAAAGGAAAATTAAACGTAAAAGAGAAAGCTCAGCAGCTTGAACCAAGCTTGTTCAGATGGTTGGGTACCCAAAACCCAATATTTTCTTGAGCATTCTTAAATGATTGAGTAGATACAATAGTCCGCAAGTATCAATAGCTAAGAGCCTATGATTGCGTTCTAGGATCTGGACATCAGGTTAATGGTTAACTAGTTTTTCTTGTTATGACAATTCTTGTTCTCGTTTAATGCTATGTGCATAGTGTGCTGGTCGCTTTAGTATTACCCTAGCAAAGTACTTGGCACCATAACCCACATGATATTCATGCAAATAAATCGCAGTTATCTCAAGATCCAGTTCCGTTGATTGACACATTAGTCAGGTGACCGCGAGGTTTATGTTTCGATTTCAAAATTCCATCTTTTCCTTTTGCTCTTGTAGGGTTTGAAATTTCTCTCCAACCAAATAAATATATACGTATGTAGGCTCGTCAATTTGCATGTTTGGGACCAAACTGAGGACTGCACATCTCCATAGGTCGACGAAAGCATCTTGTTAGAGGGAACCAAAACAATGGCAATGTTTCTCGTCTCTCTAGAGAACACGTTCAGTTATAAAATTTGACCCTTCAACTTTTTGCAAGAATTTAACCCTTTAGAATCCGCTACGAAGTAGTAGTACTTCACGTATCATCTGTTTGTAGCTAATTTTATCCTCGTAAATTATGACTTTTGTTTCTTTGTAATTGAAACAAGCCTTCACGAATTTCTTTTTAAGGCGATGTTATTGAAGATAAGGCGCACAGAATCGACCATAAATGCCTCTCCTTGTACATCAATCATCAAGCACGAAACTTCAAATCAGTAATCATGCATAGTTTGGAAGTTTGTTGTATGGTGCAGACTGGAAGATTCTTGGCAGAAATGATGGTAAAATCGAATGTGTGCCCGGTGTAGTTCTTAATGTCATTAATGATCTTCTTCACTTTATTACCCAGTGGGTTAAATTTTGTTTTCATATCCTCTATCAACAAATTATTGGCAACCAAAAAGATAAAAAGAAAAAAAAAATCTAACTTCCCTATAATCGTTGAAGTTTTCTCTATTGCAGTACTTCCACTTGTTCCTTTCCCATGTTTGTTAGTAACAGGTCAAAGAATGGACGTAACATTGCCCTTCCTGTGTCGATGTCCACGTTTCGAGTCAAGAGCTAAAGCCCTTTCCAAGAACCTCCCAAAAGAACAAAACGGTGGAAATGGGTGTGGAGGGGCACCTCCCTTCAAAAGGGATATTGATGGAGTGATAGGCTTTGTGTGTTATCCATTATGTTGCAATCCCCTCTTCTTCAAAGTAGATAACATTCACCATCTGAATCTGATAATATATATGAAGCATAGAAATGGCTCTCAATGATAAGGTTGAATTGTTTAAGCATTACTTTGTTGACTATCGATCGGTGGTGAATGTAATCTGCCCAAACATTTTTTTAGACACATACTTTGCAGTACTTTTTGTAGTATCCGGAAAATTACATCTTTAATCATTATATTTGCACTCAATCTCACTTGAGTCCCTGAGCATTTGGTCTTTTACATTTAATCCTCTACAATTTTAGCTAAAGTTGAGGCACAAGTGGTAATCTAGCTCTTTATATTTGAGGAACAAACAAGTATATATTAAGTGGCAATTGCTTGGAATAACTGACTCGTGATAGTGCTCGATACAATTATTCTTTGTTTAAAGTGTGTACTTATGAATTTTTATTATACATCAAAAAAATGTAAATTATAGTTTTTACTGCTGTAACCGTTAAGATTTCAACTTAACTTTTTTTTTTAACTTCAAAAAGCTCTTAATGATCGGACATCAGAGTCAATCCATTTTTTTTGGGCAAATGTTGTTCTTGACTGATCAATGTTTTAATAATGTAATATATCGTACCACTTTTCCTTCTCTCTAGTTGCTAGTGATATTGGCCTCCAAGGGTTAGCTTGAGCGGTCCCGCTCCCCCTCTTTAGGGTATGGCGGACTTACCTGGGCAACCAGGGTTCAAGTCCCCTTGTCACCGTGCTCGAGTGGAGTGGGGCCTCCTCTCCGGGCCGGAGTGGGATTAGTCAGACCCCGTAAGGATTGACCTGGATACCCACTCCGTCAGAAAAAAAAAAAAATTGCTAGTGATATTGAGTCTTTACCTTACATGTTAAAGCTGCCATGCCCATACACAAAATGTAGGTAAAATGCTAGTATCTCATTGTTAATCTGAATTTCTTTCTAGCAGAGTTTCATTTAATATCAACCTAATATCAACACTCTTTGGTTAAGCACTTTTCAAGTGCTCATACTAGGACTCATTAATTAAAACAAATAAAAAAGAAATAGGGGACTAAATCCAATAATACCGAATAAAAATGGGACTAGGCTGAAACACAAAACAAAAGGAGAGTGGACTAGAACTGCAATTAGCCAGTTCTTCACAGACGGAATCACATAATACTCAATTTTCTAGAGTGTCTGAGTGTGGCGCGAGCGGTGCACCAGTCGTTTCTTGCAAATCCCAACCCAAACCGAAATAAAAAATGTTGAACGTGAAGGGTAGCTTTTGCACAGCTTGTTCTCTTGTTTTTATGCATATTTCTACATAGATTTGGGTCCCCCCACGCTCACACTCCTCACTTGCAGACACCTTGGCAGTATGTTTTGACAGCATCCATGAAAAAATTGGAAACCAAAACAAAAAACCATTTTCCTCAACTATTGTGTAATTTGTTTTTTTTTTCGACAAATAAAAAAGTTTGAAGTGTATTTCTGAATTCTGCTATCGATGTAACAACTGTATCAGTGAACAATCTGTGCGATTAAATTTTATAAGTGGCGTATGATCGTATTGTATACGTGTCTAATTGTGTTTGTCTCCTAACTTTTCTATCTATCCTTCTAGAGTTATAAAACAAAAACCAAGTAAATAAACAGTAACCAAAGGAAAAAAAAAAAAGAGTAGAATGATAAAGCAAGGAAGGATTCATCCATTACAAATAGTCTCATACATGCACGTGAGAGGTTACTGCTCAAGTCTTGTGTGTGCTTTTTGAGCTTTTCTCTGCATCCCAAAAAGTTAGTGTAAAGGAAAAAGGAAGTCTCCTCTGAATCTCTCTCTCAACTCTCAACAGTACAAGTCATAAGTCATAGTAACATAATAGAGGGTTTTTGCTTTTGCTATAAAATGGAATGATATGATGTCTTTTTAATAATAACAACAACTCCAGTAGTCAAAATAGTAGTATTAACAGTAGGAGAAGTATTGGGAGACTCGAGGGTTCGAGTAATCTTTTCATCATCTGCCCACAAAAGCAACAGTTGGGTCGAGTGCAGAAGAGGGATGATGGCTCTAGAAGCTCTTTCCTCCAATGAACTCCTGAATTTCATCATCTATGATACCATTTCCGCCACCCCTTTCAGTAGCAATGACAGCAATAATTCTTGTCATGAGAATTCTACCAACTTCTTGCTGGACAATGGAGGGCTGAAAACTGATAATTGTGGCGGTGCCGAAGCTGGTGGGGGTTTAGAAAATTGTTCTTGCATGCCGCCTCCGCCGCCTCCCGTGCAGTCGCAAAGGCAGCAGAATAGTTTGGCGGTGCAAGGCAGGAAGAAGAGGAGGAGAAGGCAAAGAGTTTGCAAGAATAAAGAGGAAGCTGAGACCCAAAGGATGACTCACATTGCTGTTGAAAGAAACCGTCGTAAACAAATGAATGAACATCTTGCTGTCTTGCGTGCTCTCATGCCAGAATCCTATGTTCAAAGGGTATAAATTTTTTTTTCTTCTTCGTTCTTCTCTAAATAATTTTTTTTTTTAGGGTTTGTAAGGTTTATAAATTGGGAATTGGAATCTCTTTTGACGAGGCAATTGATTTTATTAATCAAATTTAAGATGAGATGAGATTCCCTAAGTCTGTTTTTTTTTTTTTTTTTTTGCCATTTGAATAGTAGTCAATTAATTGGTGAGGTTTAATTTTAATTTGCAATTTCTAATTGAGGCATGCATTTATTGTTTCTTGACAGGTTATGCTTTTTTCTGTTGACCTTCTCAGTACTAGCCCGTTCTCATTACCAACATGATTGCTACAAAACAAAATATTCTTTCTCGTTCTTGTTTTTGTGTCTGTGAAGATTCCCGTTCCAGCACGGGGTTCAACATTCATGTATTTGCAATGTAGAATAAGACAGGTTCTTAAGCAGGTGTCTCTGATACTTGAAGAAGCCAAATTTTGTGGCTGATTTTCAATGATTTGAAAATGGCAATCCTGGCAGCTATGGTCGTTTGGTTGTCATTAGATTTTTTTTTTTTTTTTAATTTTGTCCATTCTTGTATGTACTTTTCTTGTCCAGGTAAAAGTTGAGATGGTACACAATAAAAATGATGGATGTAAGCTTCTTTCAAATCTCGAAATAAGAATTTTCACTGTTTTGCATGCCACCTTTTTTTTTTTTTTTTTATGGCTGTTCATGCTACTTTAAAAGATTCAATTTATTCACTTTAATAATCACGAGATTAAATATAAGAAAAGATTGGTTTTTGCAGGGTGACCAGGCCTCTATAGTTGGTGGTGCTATAGAATTTGTGAAGGAGCTTGAGCATCACTTGCAATCCCTTGAAGCACAAAGGTTCTTGCTATTACAGCAACATGGAGGAGCAAATGACAAGACCACCACCACCATGGCCGCAGCCATTGCCACGGCCACCGGGAACAAGTGTTTTCCTCCAGCTCCAACCCCATTTGCTCAATTTTTCGCTTACCCTCAATACACATGCTCAGCCCAATTGCCAAACAAGTACACATCCAAGAGCAAGGCAGCAATTGCAGATATTGAAGTCACTTTGATTGAAACTCATGCAAACGTTAGAATCCTTTCAAGAAGAAGAGTTAGACAGCTCTCCAAAATGGTTACTGGCCTACAGACGCTGTACCTCACCATCCTTCACCTAAATATCACAACTTTGGACCCTTTGGTCCTATACTCCATCAGTGCTAAGGTACCTTAACATCTAGTACTTGTCTATTCTTATGCATTTGAGGCAATGGTTGGTAACGTGCTAGTGTTGCTGTCCAGGACACCGTTATCGACCCTTACCTAATTCTGAAGAGTGAGTCCTGAAATAAAATTGCATCTATTTCAGATATGTTACATTGATGGATATTGACAAACATTTCTTGCAGAAAATGACTAGAGAATGCTAGCTGCCACTTTAAAGTTTACACATGCTGCAGTTACTATTCGAAGAAATCATGGACCATTGGGTTCTATAGAATAGACAGGTTAAACTTAGTGCAATGGGTATATTGGGCATTCCAGTGGTCTTTTATCCAGCGGTATATGTTAGGTTGGGGTCTTTTTTTTTTTTTTTTTGGGTCGACTGATATTTGTCTACTCTACACCTGCCCCTACTCTTACTCTAGCCTATTTTAGAAGGGATATGTTAGGGGTCATTGATGATCATAAGAAATGGTATCCTCAAATTTTTACACTTCTGAGTGACTTACTTTTGTATTTTTACAATTTAGGCAAAATAATGAGAGGGTTTTTTGGGGGGCTAAATTTTGGGATTTGTCATGTTACAGGTGGAAGAAGGCTGTTTACTAAATTCAGCAGATGACATAGCTGGTGCAGTTCATCACATACTTAGAATTATTGAGGAGGAAGCTGCACTGTGTTGTCAAGCCTAGCTAGGGGAATCGGTACATCTTTTAGTTGTAGCTGAATCATGAATATTTTAGTGCATAGTTTTCTATGGCCTTTGTATGTATCAAAGCTTATAATTTTGCTAAGGCTACCGTTAGTACAATTCAACAGTGGGTTTTCTTTTCTTTTTCTTTTTTGGTTTGGTTTGGTTTCTCAACTGCAATAAGTGAACTAAATTCTTTTCTTCTTTCATTTCTTTTTCTTCCTTTTGTCATTCTAGGTTTCCATGACCAAAATTTTTTTTTTTTTTTTTTTTTTTTGTCTTTTCGATTTTCAACCGGGTTCTAGTAAACAGAAATTTCAGCAAGATCCCAAAGGATATACAGATTATTATCTCCACTAAGATAATTTTGTTGTATTCTTTTTCGTTCTGATTTACCAAAATACACATTTGGCAAGACTATGACTATGAGATAGATATGAAAAAAAAAAAAAGACCACGGCATCATAGAATAGTTATTTAGTGAATTAGGCTAAGGCTGTTTTGCTTTGTCTTGATTTAACAGCGAAATTAAGCCGAAATATGCTTTTGTGAGGAAGAAATTAATTTGGCTTAATATTTAGACTCTGTGTTGTGGCAAAAAATAAAAAAATAAAAAGTTTCCCTGATCGATCACCAAAACTTAAAGGTTCCATTCTTTCTAAAAACTTTTGGTGTCCTTGTTGTAGCCTGCAGCTCAGTTCACAATAGGCAAAAAGGGCTGTCCGTAGGCCTTTCATCTTTTGTAATGAGAAGTTGACATGCCACTGCAGTAAAAAATTTGCAACTACACAATGCTAATTCACTTTAAAAAGAAAATTTTATCGAAATATTTATTTCTTGTATGTATCTGATCATACATCAAAAGACTTGTAATTTTTAATTCATGGCTTCTTAATTTGTTGATATTTTTTTTGCATATGCCAGACGATACAATATGTTTATAATAACCCTCAAAATCTTTGAGAGATAAGAATTTGTAGACAATTTGTTTTTCTTTTACTTTTCAACCCAAAAGAATTCATGGAACAAGATTCAGCTATTGTTATTTGGGGGACGTTAGATTCACTTGTTTGTAGCATTTGATTAATTAGGTATCATTAGCTTAATTATATTTTGGATACATACTTACAAGAGTGTAGTTTGTGTTTCACAATGTTTAGTTTTAAGTGTTTGAAATATACTTATCTCTTTATTCAATTCAAAGTTATGATAAAATGGTTGAAAGTTATTTTTATTTGTAAAAATATAAAATGTATTCTAAAAGCACTAATTTTGAATTTATGTTAGAAGTGCTTTAAAGATAAAAAATTCTACTCCTAAATCTAACAAATAATGACCGCCATCTTTTCGCCAAAAGTACTGCAACACCAAATGGAATCCTAGTGATACATACATTATTATATTTTTCAAATTCCTTTAATTTTAAGAAAATATGTATAAGTCAGTTCTCAAATGATGACATATAAGAATGACATATTCTTGACCATTTTTTAACATGTAAAAAATTGTGGAGCGTCAGTAACAAAAGTGATGCGCTAATATTGCTACCATTAGGGAAAAAATCCTATTTATGTTGAAGTTTAGTTCTAATTTTAAATAATTTTGAAATGAATGTTTAAGTTTGTGGCTTAGTTAGATGCAAAGGCTTTAAGATGAACATTATTAAGCCAAATTTGAGTAGGTTGATGCTTTTATGACTTAGATTTTGTACTTATCACTATAAGATTGAGTGAGACTAAAAAGGTAACATGTACTAAATTTTATAAAGTCTTGATTTAACAACTAATTTTAGAAAAATCTTTTCTTTTTAAGTAATTTGAACAAGATTTTATCTCTAGAACTCGAATAATTGGTTAAGCTATCATTTGCATCCTTTTATCATTGCGTCTAAATGTAACATTTTATCCTCAATGCATCCTTCCCTTGTGATCTAAATCGGAAAAAAAAAATACTTATATTGTGCATGAATCCAAGTAAAAGAACTTCTGAAGCGCCATGTTATCTCGTAACTAGCTCGGCTCGCTTGCAACTCAGTCAATGACTTGGCTCGAACTCGGTCAAACCGAGTTCGAGCTGAGTCTCAAGTTACTCGAGTATACATTCAAGTCGAGTTCGAACTCGAATTTTTACAGTTCATGGCTTGACGAGCTACTCGTTGAGTAGTATAATTTAAACAATATATATATATAATTTAAATAATATATATGTATTATAATTATAAAATGACCGTTATGGGTATAATTTATACTGAATTTACAAGATTAATCAAAAAGCTCGATTGATCAATTTACTCAACTCGATAAGCTTGACTCAAAGTCGAGCCTTATCGAGTCGAGTCTCGAGCTTTTAAAGATTTCCTCGAGTCAAGCTCGAGTTGAGATTCTCCGACTCGATCGAGCTCGAGTATAATTATATTATAGGCTGAGTCGAGCTTGAGTATAGCAATACTCAAGTTCGACTCGGCTCGAGTACACCCCTACTCAGTAACACAAAGCTTTAGCCTAAAATGCGCGCGACTACACACACATATATATATATATATGGAAAAGAGAGAATTTCCACTGCAAAATTACCAAGTATAGGGATTGTGAAGTCCATGTTAACTAACAGCTTTTGCCCAAGATTTTCACGAAAAAACAGATGATGCCATCTAGCCAGTGTGCCTAGGGAGTAGCTATCATGCATATATATACATATATGATAGGTCAAATTCAGTTTCAACCAAAAAAATTTCTCAGCAACTATTTTCTGTGAATTATTGCAAACAAAGGCCAAGAGACACCAGCCTAAAAGGTGTCTAGCCTGTATCATTACAGCAAAAAGATGATAAATCTACAGCCGCTGATGGTATATATACTACTATATATGTGAGTGTGAGTTTGTGTGGTCCATTTCTGCAGTCATCGGAACTAGACTTAGCCATTGCGGCCGGTAACCATCTCTCTCTCTCTCTCTTCGGTCTGCTTTTTGTTTGTGAGCTGTGCCCGCCATTGTGGATGCGTTTGCTTATGCAGCCTTAGAAGCTTGTTTGACGGCCTAAGCACAATCTAGTAAACCTCTATACTGCCCATTGTACACTTATTTCATTTTACGTGTGCATCACATTTTCTCAGAATCTTTTGATAAATTACGCAAAAAATGTACCTATTCTATTTACATAGTGATCTACAGGTAACATGAACATATAGCATATAGTATATGTGACTACAATAGTGTAACTTTGTTGATAACCAATTCTGGGTTCAAATCACCAGAAGGTAGGTAGAGTTTTACTGTTAATCCTCTTTATTATAAAAAAAAAGAAGAAGAAGAGAGAATAGCATATATATATAGCTCTCTATTGTTTGTACACCTTAGGTTAATTCGTGTAAATCTATTCAATTTTTCGTGACCATAATAGATCAGCATCTGTCCATGTTTCTGTCAATGGTGATATTTCGCTGTCTCTGTTCAAGTAAATTGTGACATGTTTCAATCACCGGCCATGCATGTTATATTACGGCATCCGGTGGTGGCGCCGGGTGCGGCTCTCATTCAAAATAAAACAAAAGATGAAAATGGAGGGCAAGAGCAAAATGGTACGGAGAAATTTATGGGATCGATGAGAGTGGCAAATGCGTTGATTCTCTAGCTTTCAGTTTTGTTGGTTAGTGTGGGATTATTCTGTAACCTCATTAAGGTTCATGTCATCTTGTGGAAGCAGAAAGAGACGTTGATGGACCCCTTTGCATGCAAAGGATTGCAGAAGGAAAGGGAGAGAGAGGGACGAAGAAACTGATCAAATCCCACTAATTAAATTACTACATTAATTATATACCATGCAGTACAACTACAAGTTTCTTAGTTAATGAAGTATCATTTGGATGTAGCTGGCTACAGCCTGCACATCGCATGTTTGTGCAACTCTGCATGATCCATTGTGTAACTAGTTAGTAAGTTCCTATTGGCACAACCAGTCGAAGTGGATGACTAGGTGAACATTTCTCCTTCACACGATTCAAGATGAGGTTCTTGTTGTTGTTGTTGCAATGGTTTGTTTTTTAACTTTGTGTGGTAATTAAAATAACTACTTGCACTTGGTACAAATGTGGTGCATACCTTAACAGGACTTGCCGAACAAAACTCACCAGATTTACTGATCCTCGTGGTTCAAATATTTAAGAGGGATAAAATAGAACAAAAACCCTTGAAATATAATAACCTTACGGAACGTACAATTAATTTAATAACATGAAGAAATATGATTTGGATGTTATTTTCAACAAAGTTCATACAAATTGATGTACGTATATAAACAAATTCATCTCAATCTAAATTTGGCTAAATGATCTATTTTGATGTTAACTAGACGACAGCTAGGGGAAAATGCTTCGGTAAGGATCGTCAGAGTAACGAGACGATTTTTACCCGATATTATAGGTCATCACATTTTTAGCGATCATTTTCATTATTTGTTGGACTCATCCACCTATATAGGATAATGACTAAAAATTCGTTGGTAAGTTTTTCGTCTGAAATAGTAAGTTATATAAAAATTAGCAACTTTTATTGGGTGTTCAGCACATAAATTTGAATTTCTTATCAATGTAATAACAATGAAATGTCATTATTTTTTCTCTAACAACATGTGAAAAAAATTTGAAAAAATAAGTAGAATTTTAAGTGAGTCATAAACGCGTAATTAGATATATCCATACCCATTTCTTAAATGAGTGTAATCATTTTGACCCAATGGGTATAAATGAGTTGATTTGATTATACCCAATATCCAGTTATAACCCGTTCAAATTCGTTCGAATCACACCTCTACTGTACAGTAATAAAAGTAAAAAATCTTCAATCAAATGGGGGAAAAGTCTAAAAAGTAGTTGTTTGATGGATGGAGCCACCGTGTGAAACATTGGATGGTTAAGAACCGTCTGCCCATCAAGATCCAGGAGCAATCCAAGATCCGGAGTCCCTACCATTTTCGCCCCGACACACCATCCAACCTAGGTTGAAAGTGCTTACCCTGTCCATGGTGGGCTAGCGGGTCTGGGAGTGACGAGATCCAATCCGGCCCAATGTAACTCCGGAGCCCTTTGAAAGATTTTGTTCTTGAGCTACATCTTTTTAAGAAATCACCCTAAAAGAGTAGGGCGTAAATGATATGACCATAAAATTCATGGCAGCTTCCATGCGAAAGGAAAAGGTAATTACAGATTTGTGCTAATCGATTATTAACAGTTCATCGTTTAGGCCTTCTAGAATGAGTGCCTGACACGGCCTGCAGAAGATAGTTTATTATAGTAGACAGCTAAGCTCGTGTTTTACATTATATTTAACTTTTGGAATGACGAAATATATATAGAGAATTATTAGAGTCGGTCTAATGATTTGTAACTTTTAAGGTTCTCTCCAAACTCAGGTTCAGAATTCAAATCTTAAACCTGATAGTTAGAGATACGAAGGGTGTGGGAAAGATAAAAGTGAAAACATATATTACTTAGAGTATCTTGAAAGTGCAAATATACAGTACTTTGATTAATACAGATGCTGAAAAAATAAACACCGCAATTATAGCTCTCTTCCCCCCTTAATTGAACTCGTGGGATTATACATTTTTGCTGCCTTTTCGCCAAAATTTGGCTCTGGGTCGTTGCAAAACCTTTCAACAGTCCTAAGGTATCAGGAAAGAGACCATAATCCGGTGGTAAAACAAATATTGTAGAGAGTAAAGTAAGCAATATTAGTCTATGTCCAGAATAATTCTTTTTCCTGTTAAACTGATATGAAACGTTAGGGGGTTGTTGGCTTCAAATTCCCAGTTCGCACTGTTCAAATATAAGTCCTCGAGGAAAATTGCTTACATGCAAGATCACAATATATTTACGGGATCAAATTTGGAATCTACAATGTGTGGAAACCTATTTTCTAGAAACATTTAGATATATACTGACCATTTAGATTAATAACGCTGGTATTAACTTTATACACCTCCCTAGCTTTCCCCTCCAAAGTGTCACATTACATAAACAGCAAACAGAAGAAAATTCGCAAGTTGTAGCAGCATGAAACAAGCGACTGCAGGCTTCTGAACTCTACCAGCTGATTTGGTACCTAACAGCCCCAACTCTGTTCCATCAATAGTAGAAATATGTCGGACGGTTTTTGTTACCATTCCATATTTGGATGCCTCACAAATTCCAATGACCGAATCAGATTGTGCAGCAAGATCATCTCCAAGCCCACTTTTCGTATCATAACATAGACCGGAGTTATTGTTGAGCCTCAATTTTCTTCTCATCCTCCAAACCATGTCTCTATTAAATGGGACAGGTCCCATTAACAAATTATTGTCTAGCCTTAGCTCACTGAGGTCATTCAGGTCCCCAAAACTCGCTGGAATTGAACCATTCAACTTATTCCCATCAAGATGGATAACTCGAATCTTTCTCAACCGGCCGAGTGACTCGGGTATTATTCCCTGCAAATTGTTTTCGGATAATATTAGAACCACTAAGTCCTTCAGACCATCAAATATGGAGCTTGGGATTGTGGTGGACATGGTCGGGTTGCCGTTGAGTATCAAAGCTTGAAGGAAATTCAATTCTTTCAGGGACGCTGGAAGTGGACCGGCGAGACTATTGTAGCCCAAGTCTAAGAGAATTAGGTTCTCTAGACCGCTGATTGACTCAGGGATTGGACCGGATAGGCAATTACGGCTCATGTCCAATTTTATCAGCGAAGGACAATTCATGAGAGTGGTGGGAATTGAACCGACAAGATGATTTTGGTTGAGGTCTAGCACATTCAATTGAGGGAAGCTTAGGTCAGGAATCAGACCGCTGAGTTGGTTTCCACTCAAATCCAACGACCTTAGACCGGTGATCCGGCCAAGTGAACCGGGTATCGAACCGTTTAACTCATTCTTGTGAAGATCAAGCACTTTCAAACGGGTGAGATTTCCCAACTCATTTGGGATGGGCCCAACAAGGCCATTCTCCCTTAGGACCAGAGTCTGTAGGCTTTTTCCCAACCGGCCCAAAAATGATGGGATGGGCTGAGGATTGTTAGTAAGACAGCGATAGAAGAACAAAGTCCTCAGGTGTGGGAGTTTTGTGATGGAAGGTGAAATGAAGGATTTGGCTATGTCACAAGTTGGAAATGCAGTATCATCAGACAACGCACCGAAGGAAAGGGACACTACATGATACACATTGTCTTTGTCCGGCATGCACTCGATCCCGTGCCACCGGCCGCGACAAATGTCCGGTATATCGGTGGCCCAATCATTCCCGGTGGCTCGCATGATGTCGTAAACTGCTTCTTGTTCGCGGATATCTGTCCGAGCACCATTGTTGTTCACGGTGAATGCAGTTTGTGGGCCGTCGACTAGGGCTGATGGCGAGCTGGAATCGGGCACGGTCACCGTCAAGGACCTGCCCAGAGGAATGCATACTAAGATGAGCAGCAGATGAGTTTCCATGAGTGAGGAAAACTTATCCATGTTGCATAGATGGACAGATTTTCCGGAGGAATTGATCATTTGCTAGGAAGAAAATGTGGGCTTTTTGTAACACTGGGATATCATGTTTATGGTGCACGAAATGAAGTTGGTGAATACTGAATATGATGGCAGAATCAAAGATGGGTTGGTGGATTATTGAAGAAAGCTAATTTATGGGATCACGGGGAATGAAACATAGTGGAATGAATGCAAATTTTTTGGCATTAATGGCCTTCACGGGTTTTCCTTTCTACAATTTAAAGTTTATCCAACAAGAATCTTAGGGGGACCTAGACTATAACGTCTAGTTTGAGCTCATTGACTTAGCACCAAATTAGGCCATTTCAGAAAGCTAATGTCCAGATGAATCCACCACCTCTAGATGCCAAACAAAAATCTCCTATAATGGAAGAAATTTGTGTTCCCAAACCCAACTCAGTTGGTAAAAAAGATATTAACCGGATGATCAGAAAAAAAAAAGGGAAAAGAAAAATGACAAGTATGACTGGCTCTGCGGTCTAAGGATGGAAGCTTTTTGCTGATGTGAAATGTACCACAGTTGATGAATGTCTCAACCAGTTTGTACAAGTTTAGTTGTGGAAACAGAGATTTAAAATTAAGCCTTATTATGTTGTTAGAGCATAGTACAGTAGAAAAACCAGATGATCAATCTGCATTGGAAACAAGAAGTCAGAACCAAAACCACTGAAACTGGCATTATCTTCAAAATTATTGCCTTTTATGTTATGAGCTAAACTATTGATATAAAGACAAAGGTAAATCTTGTATATAGTGAGGATATACATCGACAGGTTTGAATGTATATCACTTAATTATAAATTAAATTTTAATTTTAATTTCTTTACATATATGATATTCTTCAAGCCATCAACACCCGTTACTTTATGCACCGTCAATGTGCAAAAAAAAAAAAAAATCTTAAAAATAAAGTACTTATTTTTTGAATTAATCTTACATTTACTTATAGTGTATATAGTATCACAATAAGATGCATAACACATATGCAGAATTTGAAGTTCAAATTGGTTGTCATGAATTTAACGATTGCTATTCCTGTTTCGATTGCTACTTTTGGATATTTTTTTTTATAGAAAAACGAATATATGCGAGATAAAAATGTGATTAGGAGATGTATTAATAGAAAATGTAAAATTTTTTTTGTGAAAAATCATAATCCAAACAAGGTAGCCTTTATAAAAAAAAAAACAAACAAATTTTGGGCTCCATGCATAAGTTACTAAATGGAACTCTTCCCTCTAATTTACTGTGGTGAACTTGAGAAGTTCAATTAAAACTTTTAGAAACAATACCTTCTTCTCTTTTAAATATAACTTTTTTTGGAGAATGTTGAATTGTTTAGAAATAATATTGTGGGACCACTTGGTTACCTTCTTCGTCTTGCAGCAGCTATCGAAGTCTCACACAATCTTGGATTTGCTGAGCTGTCTCTCGCTGACACGTGGCTGACACTCGCATCTGACACCTAATCTGATATCTTACAGATATTACACATTTAGGGTTTGAGCGACGATACCCCTATTACTATCACATCATTTTTCATTTTTCATTTTTCGAGATTCATACTACGGTTTGCGGGTATAAATATCTCTCTTCCAAACACCCCAAAAAAATCATCCACTTGTCAACTTATATACTTGCCTTCAACTCCTGAACTCCCTATGGTCTAACATAGGCATCGGAGTTATCTCGAGAAAAAAACTAATATAGTCAATTAAATGTTATAAATGTTAAACAAGAGTTAATATGCAATTATGGAGGAGAGAGAGAAATGAGTAGAATAAGGCAATAATTATTATTGTCTAATTAATTGGAGATAATTATGCATGAATAATTGGTAAAATATTAAATTTGGAATTTCATTAATAAGATTAGTTAACCAAATTTAAAATTGTTGGCTTAATCAATGTTCGATATTGAACCAATCGGTTCTCACAAAACCGTTTCGAGTCAATGATTCAGTGGTTGAATCGGACGATTTAACTGATATAAATTGATACTAATAGGTTTTTTAAGCAAATTCAGACCAAAAAGGAGGCTAGTTGATGGTTCAATTGGTTCAACCAGCTGGTTCGGATTGAGTTTTAAAGCATTGCGAAGAAAACTACAAATGGAACTTTGTCAAAGCCCACTTCTTTAGCCCATAAAAACAATTACTAGTTCCACGGGCCAAAAGCCTAAGAAGGCGATCATGGGAATTGGGAAGCCCTCCTTGCACCGCGTTCGAAGAGTCTCCTGGTTGGCGAGTTTTGCCGGTGCTGGACAGTAGCATCTATAAAGGTGTTCTTGGTAAACAGCCTTCGATCTGGGACTACTGTTTTTTTGTAAAAATTTGTATTAACTCTAGTTTACCTCTTCGATGTCATGTTTCCTTTCGCCTTCACTCTTCAGTGCCCACCCTTCCCGCCACTTTGTTCAGGAATCAGTTAGCAGAGTTTAGGCCCCACTTGAAACGCAATTTTCCGAACAATTCTGACTCCCCAAAAGTTGTTTAAAATATTTATACCCTTTGTTTTATATGTGGATTTCTCACACACCATAATATTTTTGGATGACAAAATGACAAAATCTAGGTGTGAATACTGGTGGCATAGGCCAACAAATCCACTAATCTGACAAGGTAACCTTTTTTTTTGGGGGGGGGGGGGGGGGGGGGGGGGGGGGGGGCTTAAGGGTGTTCGTTAAAAGGGGTTTTAGATGTTAGTTAGCAGTTAATCTGAAAAAATATTTAAGAGTGCGTTTGATAAAAGTAAAGTTTGAAAACTGAAATTTGAAATCTGGAATCTGGAATCTGAATTTTGAATCTATTAAATTATTAAATTTTTAAATATTAAATCTAATACATTTGAGTGCACATCACATTCAGTAATAAGTGAATAGTTTATCACTTAATTTTGGAAATAAGTTTTGCCTAGAAAATTCAATGCCACTTAATTAATTTAGATATTCAATTTTGGTTATCAAATAAATCCATTAAATTTAAGTGTTGAACTGGGTTATGAAACAAGGCCTAAATGCACGAGTGCAATAATTATGATTTTACGTATTCACATGGTAGGTTAGGTGTAATTTAAGTACACGTTAGGATTTTTTTTTTTTTTTTGGCTTAACCAACAACTTGATTGAACATTTGTAAGAAGGGGAATCCGAAAACCCTCCTTGCACCCCGCCAAGAGGTCATGCAAGCAAGCTCAACAACTTTTTTAAGCAGCAAGTGCATAAATGAAGGCGTGGTTTGGCAATCATTCGCCATGGGATCATCAGCCAGAATATGTAGTAGTATTTGTGTAATGAACAAAGGGCACTAATAGAAGGGCAGAATTTTGTTTAACGGGTTAATGTTTTAAGCACAATTTTGCAGCAAGGCCAAATCTGAAGGGCACTATTATCCTTTCCTTTTCATTTGTCATAATCCATGATACTGCACGAAAAGAAGAAGTTTGAATAATATAGTACATAAACTTGTCCCAACCTGGAATTTATGTTGGGCATGATTCTCGGTTTCTTTTCTTTCTTTTTTTCTGGTCTTCTCTCTTTTTTCTTCTTTTGAGGATATGATTATGTAACTTAGCTCAAACGTCAAGAATGTCTTTTTGGGCCATTTGTTGGCTTGCTATAATGATTTTGAGGAGGCCATGCTTACTTGTCCAATATATTAAATATTCTTTTTAGATTGTTATAATTACCAAATATTCATCAAAACATCCCACACAGAGAAAGTTACTTGGCTGGACAAAGCAATCTTTCTCAAGGCAATTAATTAAACATTTATTTACTAGTAACTCTTGGTTTAGTCTTCTAATCAGAAATTATTAAAAACTATTGAGTATTTCATTTTGTTCAAGCAGTCCAAATCTAATCTTCAAACACTAATATCAGAAGAACTGGTGGATTTATAAACACGAGCAATAGAAACATTCAAGAGTCCAAATTTCAGTTGCAAATGCAGATTGCCTACCATTAATTTATGGCACTTGTGATGAAGAACATAAATAAAGGGTAAGGTGTTGCATGTGCCAATAAGAACGAAAAACAAAACACTGAACGAGAGCTGGTTTCTTCATCTGGATGAATAAATGCCAAGAATGGCCAAGTAATAGATTGAAACTAAGAGTGGAATTGTAAAGAAGAAAGGAGAAACATGCAAGTGCTGTCCATGCAAGCTTCTTCACTTTAGTTGCTTTTTGGACCTCAAAAATTCAAGGCAAAAACATTATTCTCTGGTGCAGGAAACAAAAATTTAAGGACAAGCAAAACAAGAATAATAAAATAGGAGCTTTGATTGCTCAATGACATTTCTTCTTTTCGTTTTGATAATGTATTTTCCAAAATTTCACAGGGGAATTAGTTCATGCCTTCCCTTCCAGCGTTTGTGAAAAGAAATCTAGCACTCGAAAATGGTTTCTTCAGAATAGCAGGGCTTGAGACACAATGCAACACTATATTCCTATTGCTAGACCTGATCATATCTACATGTGGTTGTTTTGATGTCCCAACATCATCTCTAAGCGTGATCTTTTCCATTGATTGACCTTCTTCGTCCTGATCAATCTGCAAAACATCAGCTAACGATAATCGCCTCTGACTTGTGCAATCCATAGACACTGATCTTGTTATTTTTTCGCATTCTTCAATTGTAACGCCACTTAGTCTGCTGTGATCTCCTGAAGTGGCCAAATTGGTAGCGTGTCTGGTGGAAATTCTCGTGATGTCATTCTGTGATTCTGCTTCTCTGATTCCCATCTCCAAGTCTTCTTCAGAAGCATTCTCAATCTCGTGATCGCTATGCAATGTGGACTCATTGCCTGGTGGAGATTCCATCACAGGAGGCAATTGAGGAGGAGAAGAAGCATTGGCAAAAGCAATGTTTGCACGGCATAATGGACAATTCGAGTGAGATTTGAACCAAGTATCAATGCACATTACATGAAAAGCATGGCTGCAGTTTGGTAAAAGCCTCAAGCTTTCATCATCTTGAAATTCACTTAGACAAACCGAGCAATCCGTCCCTTCAATTAGGCCATCTCCTTTCTTGTACTTGAGCAGTGTAATAGACTTGATCAGAGCCTCATCTAAGCCATTGCCAGAAGAAACAATCCAGGGCTCATGGTTTGAAGGATGTTGATTCTCCACTGATTCTACAATTGGGAAGTGAGTTTCTCTCCTTCTGGAGGAATCTCTCTTCTTACAATACCTGGAAACTATTGCATAGTAACTCACAAGAAGCAAAGCACTTCCCAAAATGCCTATAATGGCAATAACAAAAGGTGGAAAGCAAATTCCAGCACTTGCATGAGGGAATTCAAAGGGAGGTGGAGGAGGGAATTCCTTATAGCACCATTGTTGGCAGTAAACACTACAAAAACCCTGAGAACAATCTTTGGTGTTTGTGTAAGCAACCCAAGGTTCTGGGCTGGCCATAGAACCCATCTTGAACAGAAGACAGAAAGAAAGATCAGAGAATAGTAACTAATGCCTGGTTTATCACAGCACAAAAACATAAGCAAAGTACGAAAGTAAATGTTTGCTTATCTATGCAGTGATAAGAACTGTTTTTGGAGGGAGGGAGGGAGCACATTTAATTATATAACATGATTTGAGATGAAAATTGAGGAAAGTTTGAGAGGATTGAAGAGCAAGTATCAAGTATGAAGAATAAGAGAGAGTGCTCTGATGGGACATTTGTTGAAAATATGAGCTGAAGGCTGAAGGTGGAAAAGCAGAAAAAAGCAGCTTGGATAGAAAGCCGAGGAAGACTGTTCTTTGATTGGTTATAGTCCATTTTCTTTTCCTCTTTCTTTTCTTTTCTTTTCTTTATTAATTCCTTTGTTTAACTTTTTTTCAGATAATGGTTTGTTGACAAAGAGCTAGGGTGGTCATGTTGGTTGGGAATTCATCAAAGTAATCAATGCTTTTATATCATTGTTCAAGAGGCCACTAGCCAAAGTGAAGTAGCTGAATGAATATCACATTGCATGTGTATTCAGAGCGAGACAGTTGCCCTTTTTCCATAAAGATAAAGATGTGAAATTGACACAATTTACCATATCTTCACCGACAAATAGAAAGTTGAAACAACAGAAACTGTATTGATGTGAGACATCGAAATCTGATTTGAATTGCAGCCATCCATCAAGTTAGATCTACCTGAACCAGTGATTGAAATCATAGTCAGCTGCAAGACTTGAACCTGCCCGACTTTGCAGAACTAGATAAAAGATCAGTAGGGTATCAGTGTCATTCAAAGCTATCTTTCCCAAAAAAAAAAGAGTATCATTCAAAGCTAGATGACCAAATGTGTCCATAAATGAATAAATAGACAAATAAAAGCTAGCTGATCAAAAATACAGAACAAATTTTTAAAAGAAAAAAGAAGAAAGAAAAGAGAGGAGGGAGAATGATTTAAAGGGGAATGTTCTATTCAGCACGATTGAAAATTGGAGACAAACTAGCTGATTTTCCCTTGAAAAAACAACAAAATTTTGGTACTATATGACTATATGCTACCCGTGCAGTGTATCTGGAAAAGATGAGGATCTAGGTAACGTAGGATATAGCATGATAGAAAAATCTGAATATGTCAAATGATTCGTCACCTTCATTTTCCAAGGGGCATCATAGTCCTATAGGTCCGAGAATCCTATAAATGGGAAGAAGAGTAAACGCCACTTAACACAGGGCATATATTCTCTTTTTTTTTTTGACCAATCAATCACTTCTACAGTACTTTTACTCCTTAACTTATCTAAAAAATGACCTACTCTGTCTCTTCCTATAGCTAACTAGCTTTTGTTGAGATGAATCATGGTGACTGATTTTTTTTTTCCTTTTTGGTTAAAGCACTAATTTTTTTAATCAGCAACTATATATAGGGAAAATTGCAGAAACCTCCCCTGAAACTACTGACAGTTGCACTGAGCTCCCCTCTAAGTTCTGAAATGGCAGATAGCACCCCTCAACAGGAACATTAAGTTGCAAAATCAGTCCAGGCAGCTTCAATTCCCATTAAAAAATTAGCTGTACAAGTGAGATAAAAAATTTGTTCCAAATTTGCCCTGATGTTGGTTGACAAGTAGTATTAACAAGGGAGGGGCTTTTTCATTAAGCACAAGGAAGTTCAGGGGGTATAAATGCAACAACATGCTTCCAGATGATGACCTACAACAACTTCATTTGCTGAGAAACCAACGGCTACTTAACGGCTAATTGATGTAACTAAGGCACTAGCTTATAAACGATGGTCAGTAGCAAAATGAATACCAGAATCTGGACTCATGTATGCAGCAGCAATTTTCCAGCTCAAAACACAGCTTGCTTGATACTCAGTTTGGCAGTTTCAAGTCATATTGCAGAAATCAGAAAATGGCTTCTTCCAGCCACAGGAGAACATCATGGAACTCTCCTACATCCTTCACAATACAAAACAAATATTGCTGGTGCAATAGAAAGGCAACATTGAAGATTTCTGAGTCTGAAAACAACCCCAACAAATTATACTTTTTTGGGTAAACAACAAAAAAGCCCCCTGTGGTTAGGCAATCATACATAAAAACCCCTTGTGGTTTCATATCATACCAGTCGATACCCCGTGGTTTGAATTAACCTGAAAAGTGGACGGAAATCGTCAAATATTCGGCGTGTGTCTTAAACGAACTGCAAAGGCGCGTGCATATGCGAAAAACAGATTTCCACCACAAACTTTCACCTGATATGCCTATTTTAGCCTTCACTCTTTAATAATAAGAGACCAGCTTCCGTTTCTTCTGAGTCTTCATTCAATCTGTTTCCAGATTATTCATTAACTACTGTAGACACCAAATTTTTAGTGTATTTTTATTTACTGTTATTTTTATTTTTCATGCTAGTTTTTATTTACTTTTAGTCTTTTATTTTTGTTTTAAGTCATTTTAGCATAGAATTTATTTTAAAAAAAAAAAAAGAGGGAAACCCGCAAGCGGGTTTCAGGTTATTTAACAAATTACTTAAAAAAAAAAAATTTTTTTTACATGCAAGCTGCGTTGAGTTGCACATGCCCATCGGAGGGCCCTAGGATGCCCAGCAAAACCTCCCCTCTCATCCTCACCCTTCAGGTGAGGGTTTGAGAGTATGTGTTTGATATAAATAGAACAGAAACGCAGCTTTTAGTCATTTTACATAAAGGGGAAACCCGCAAGCGGGTTTCAGGCAGGCTATTTAACAAATTACTTAAAAAAAAAAAAATTTAGTGTATTAGATAATTAGTTAAGCATCTAAAGTTAATTGGTTATTTATGTCAACAGATAATTAGTTAATTAATTAATTAGATTATTAGTTATTTAGTTATTTAGTTAAACTATGCATAAATAGTTAATTTAGTGTAAACTACAATTATCAAAATGACAAACGTTTTACTAGGTTTAAGTCATCACATTCTTTGGTAAAATTAAATTTTAGTGAGGGTATTTTAGTAAATTGACAATGAAGAATGTATTAAATTGTGTCAGTCTTTTTTTAGGGAGGTGATTGCTATTTTAAACTTCATAGGGGAGGTCAATGCTATTACCATAAAACTCAGGGGAGGTTTCTGCAATTATCCCCTATATATATATAAAGAATATGATGGGCTGGAGTATTCCTGTCAATCAGGTCTCTTTCTTGGTAACTCGAGACTCGAATCAAAATCAGTCAAGAATATGATTGGCGTTAAAATCAAGAATTTATTCACTCCTACGCAGAAACACATCCCAGTAACTTTAAAAAGTAAAAGAAAGGGTGGGGAGAAAGGGTGACTGTTTATCTTGACCAACCCTTGTTCTTTTGGTAGCTCATATGCTTATTTATGTTCCAAAATGTGTATATATATTATATAAACTCCAAGAAAGTTTTCTCTTTTCTGTTTCTCTGAGACAATGTATATCCCACCAAGATTTGTTTATCCATAAACAAACAATATAAGCAGAACCCACAAGGACAATGCATATCTTCGTCCAGTTTTCTGAATTTGTTGTCCTTCACGCTTGCGACAGGCCAAATAATTACATCCATCAACCTGCAAGTGTTAATTCCCTCCATGTGTGTGTGAGTATATATATATGTATGATCCCACAACTACCCTACAAGGATACATGCCTACTCTCAAGTAGGGTTGCAAACGAATTGAACTGCTCCGAAGCTGCTCGAGTCCAAGCTTGAGTCGATCAAGTCGAACTCGAGTTCAAAAATATTAAACCCATTAGTTCACAAACTCGATTATATATATTTATTTATTTATTTTAATAGTAAAATTACATATATATCCCTAATATATTATTATTTGTTAAGAAAAATTATTATTTTATTTATTTTTAAAAAATAAAAATAATTATTTTTTTTAAACTTAAGCTCGAACTTGACATTTTGACCTCGTCGAGTTTGAGTTTCTTAAAGTTAAGTTGAGACTCAGTTCGATTAGGTTAAAACTCGACTTGACCCGACTCGTTTGCACACCCACACTTGGGTCACATTTGCAAAAAATATCTAGGGGAACATTTCTTGTGTTTATAACTCTATAGATCTTTATAAAACAAACCAAATTTTGTACTTAGATCTTGTATTATATCCATGGGAAAATGACCTGTTTCATCCCTCACATTTCGCAAAAATATTCTTTTCATCTCTCACTTCTAAAATGAAGCAAATTCGTCCCTGACATTTAAAAATTAAAGCTATTACATCCATGAACCTAATTTTCAATCTGAATCAAACCATCCAATAACCCAGTAATAAATTTCGAAAATAGAATTGATAGATCATTCGGTCAATTTCATCGTATTCACATGGCATTTATTAAACCAAAAAAATAAAAATTATAACATAAAAGGCCATTCTTTGTCTTGGAATAGTAGAGTTTTTTTTTTTATATAAATCTTTTCATGCACCGTTAGTATATCCGTTTGCGAATCTAGATGTGTATCATAAATATAAAATTTGGTGTTTAAATTTAAATTAAAATGATATGGCGGTACATAAAACCGTCAGTATATACAATGATAATGTAGAAAAGATTAATCTTTCTTTTTTATATTATAATTTTTTCTTTTTAGATTCATTAAATTTTACATGAATATCAAGTTGAGTTAACCAAGTGATCTACCAATTACACCCCAAAAATTTGTAATCAGGTTGATTGGTGATTTGATTTAAATTGAAATTTAGGTTCAGGAATGTAATAATTTTAGTTTTTAAATGTCAAGAACGAAATTGCTTTATTTTAAAAGTGAGGGATGAAAAGAATATTTTTGTGAAATGTGAAGGATGAAACCGATCATTTTCCCTATATCCATTTCCACTACTTTTCACTTTGCTTTATTAAGTCCTTGAAAGAAAAAAATGAATTAAACTTGATTGGTTTTGAACTTAGCATGACTCGATGTTTGATGCCTCGGTCTTTTGCATATCGAATGGAAAAAAAGATCGTAGGCATCATTCAACTTACCACCCCATTCGGAGGTCGAATTTTGAAATTATTGGTTTCTTCAAACCAAATTTAAACAATTGATTTGAAGTCCTTACACCTTGTATTTGTGTTTTTTTTTTTTTGGGAAAAATAGGTCAACTCACTGGCTATCTTTTCATTGCCTCACAATAGCATATCAATGGAACTTCTAGGATTCACCAAGGCTAAAGTAAGAAAAGTCTCATTTATTTGCAAGTAATTGCTATGGAGATTTCACAATCATATTTGTGTACACAAACTATGTGCCTAGTATTGAGCTGCCACAAGATTCATGATTGTACAATTTCTACGTTGCTAAGACTGTATAGTGTAAAATCTGCAGGGAGAATATCATACAACAGACGAAGGCCATTACAGACTGCTAGCTTGAGTACTTACAGAGTATAATCTAAGGAAATGCAAAAACGTAGATGATGGTGCTCCTGGCTGCTCATATACAGGATAAGAGGAAGAACATCAACTTAACTTGTAATTTTCCTCTTCTGTCTGCAAGCACCATCATCAAAGCCAGAATCAGTGTGAAGCTATTGATCCGCAGGTTGTTCCTCGGTCGTTTCTTCCACTTCATTTTCAGATTCGTCATCATTCTTTTGACTGAACTTCAATTTTATAGGTCTGCCCAACAGCTCCTACAAAATGGAAATCGAAGATGACAAATAATGTAATGAACTCGTGCCAAAAAATTATGTAGAGCATAGAGAATTAACACCATAAATTAATGTGTTACATAGAATTAAAGAATTCATGCCAAAGAATCATGTTTCACACGGAGAGACAATTGTTGATCACCCTGCCAGTGTTGCAGATGTATATACATTGGAGGGAAGTGAAGATTAGCAGCAATAAAACTGTAATCTGAGCACTATAAAATTACCAAGGAAAATGAAATGAAAGCATAGAGGTGAATAAAACTAATTTGCCAGTAAGATACCATTTCATAAACAATTACAGGTGTAACCCTTAATACAAATCATTGGAAATGTTGAAAGCTAGTGAGTTTCTCTATGAAGAATCTCCAGTAAGCAGAACTCTCAGTAAGGGTTATTATCAGACAAGCAGGGACCAAAAGCATATCCCCAAAGTCCATATTTCTACAATTTGCACTGCATAAAAGTTTATGTACCCAAAGATTTCTGCCATGAGATGTGCAGATTGTGCACAATTAGAATATAGAAAACGTGTATTCTCATCAACTTCAGGACTTAGCAAAACCTTCTAATAAAATGCTAAGCATATACACTAGTTTATTCCTCTTTTTACTCCTGGCCCCACTTAATGCACTAAAACGACCAGAAATACATCCAAAATCAGTTTCTTCTTCCTTTTGACATCATCTTTCAAAATGCTAATTCCACTTGATGCTTCTCAACATACACAGACCCAAAAGGAGTGTCCATGCTCCTAATATCCACTACTTAGTTGTTCAATCTGACAATCTGTTTGTGATGGTTAATTGGCTATTTACTGAAGAACCCAACGTCCTTCAGGTACACTCTATATTGAAATATATAAATTATGTAATACACATACTAGGGTTACTTCGACAGCCTTGTACAAAATTTAGAGAAGGTGCTACGCTTAGTAGGCTCAATAGGCATTGGCTCATGGAATTTCTGTAGACTGTTGGATATGTAAAAAGTCTTTAGCAGCGAGTACAAAAGATTGCAATAAAAAGTAAGTACCACTTGTTATTCAAGTGTATATTGTTGGGTATCTACAAAATCTGTAACAGTGAGATGCACAAAAGGGTGCAATAATACTTGAAGATAAAACCAAGTTTGGGTATCTTGAACATCATCCAACTCGTCATGTTAAAAGCTAAATATCACTTGTTATTCCTTCCTTGAAGACATGATCACCTTATACACTCCTACCATCCACCAATGAAACTACTAACTCTTAACTACATCAGTAATCCCTTTAGTTAAGTACATCATACTCTCCATTTCAAATCCTGCACATGCATACTTAAAACTCCTCTAGTTTAGATCTTTAGTTTCCAATATTTGGATATCCCAATCAACGTCTCAAATAATCAAATTACTTGTGTTCCTGATATTGATTCTAACATCTTTCTAACTTACCATGAGCTACCGATATACATGCCCACTCTCTGCTAGAGGATTGTACCAAGACAAACTGATATGCAGTTTGGAGAAGATGGAGTTCTTTGAAGGCTGTAGACATGCATAAAATTATGTCACAAAAAAATAATTGTTTCCACACCAAACAATTCTGTGAACCCCATTGTCAAGTCAGCTGAAAGAAAGTCAACCAAATAGAAGCAGAAATAGTTTATTGTTAATACCTTGCCCTCCAAAGAAGACATTGCAGCTTCTGCTTCCTCCTTTGTGGCAAATGAGATAAAACCATACCCAGCAGATCGTCCTGAAGGACTATCGAAGACAACCCTAACCGAAACTGGACTGTAGGCAGAGAAGAATTCTTTCAGGTGGCTAGACCTCACCTTCCAGGCAAGATTGGATGCATACAGCTTATGGCGGGTCTCACCACGGGAAGGAACCTCAGGAGGTGAACGTGAGGGTTTCTTGAATCTCTTTGCAAGCTCTACCCTGATAATCCTACCAGACAATTCCTGTGCCACAAAACATAACATAAATAAAATACTGGGACAGATGTTGTTAGAGATCTTTCTTCTGTTTGAACTCATGAACACATATATATTCAAACAGAAACACCAAAGGAAATGGGGAAAGGCGTGTATTTGCCTTCAGTCTTTCTCAAGGTCAATGAGCAAATATATCTTCTTTTGAAGGTTACTTGGTGTCATTTATAACATTAACGAAGACAAAATAATTACACAGAAATCTTTCGACCCCTAAAATACTACTTTCTTCAAAGCCCCTGCTCAAAAATATTACAACTAAAAGAAACCAAGCACAATGATGGCCACCTTGAATCCTCAGGAATTTGCTCTCTATTCTGAAGAAGGTCTTTGATGAAATCATCAACGCGGCTTACCACCAATCATAAGCTGCAGCCTTGAAGTGATTGACACTTTGTCAAAGACACAATAAAAGCCTTTATCATACCCTCTTAGAGTGCCACAATTCAGTTAGCAGAAGATGCATGGGCGTGCACGCATATTCTTTGTCATTCCCTATCCTTATAGTATTGATCATTTCTTCTATTTTTGCTACAAATCTATACCCTCATTTGTAGTTTCTTACAATCTACTTCCTGAAGGTTTAGTCATGCTTATTACCATGTTCAAATGGAAGGACAGATGAAAAAGGGGACTTATTGCTGAAGCACGGAAGAATCACCTTTAGCAACCAGAGTACTTGTAGAACTTGCCAGGCAGAAAAACCCCAGGCCAGTGCCAACTGGTACATCTTCCTCAAGAAAATTAAGACAGCAAAGGATTTCCAAGGACTCCCCCACATTTATATTTCCTCGCTGTACATTATGCTACTAGATCACTTAAAGATAGCCCTTTATACATCCCTTTTTTCATTGACATAAAGTCACAAGCAAAGAATTCAAACTTGTAAAAAGTTGTAATTAGTGTATCCCATGGTATACCCTGGCAAAATGACTAAAGACATCGAGTACTAAAGGAAAATTATCAAAAATAATAGTTGTTATCAATTAGGTTGGATGTTTTCAATGCGATTTTTCCTAAAAAAATTTTGCATAGCCATTTGAAATATAGATGATATTGGACTTTAATCAGAAAGAAGTAAATAAGAATTCATTTCTTTAGAGCTTAGAAGGTCATTGCTCCAGTGAAAAGTGAAAGAACAATTTAAATTCATAGTTGACAGTCAATAAGAAAACCATTATCGATTAAAAATAATCAGCATGTTTCCTTAAGATAGCCAGCACAAAAGCAATGTTGATGGTTTACAGCCTCTGCAGATTTGAAGATATATCTTACATTACGTAATTTTTGACAAACATTACCAGTCTCTCACTTGAACCAGGAAAATTATATCAGTATTCACAAGTCTCCGGAGATGAGAATATTAATATCATTTGGATGGAAAACTTGTGGAGAAAAGAAGGGATATCAAGGGAAAATATTTATCAACATTCTTCAAGTATTTTGCAAGGGGGTGACAAGGAAATAACTTTCTCTGGTGTTTTTTTGGGGGAGGGGGGGGGGTGCGAGGTTAAAGATGTGTATCCATGATCTGTAATTGTGTTCTGTCCTATTTTCTGCCCCAACAGTATCCAACAAAAGTTTTCCTTTCTCATCTTTCTTTTCCTCTTATTAGACTTTTCATTTTGCTTATATTATAACATGCATCACAAATACAATTTTAGAACTTAAGATGAAGGCACAACTCATCAAATCCAGCTATAGATGAGTATCTTATATGCAGCTAGAATTACACCTTAAAGATTCAAATATCATTGACTAACGAAGCAAAACTACCATTTTCTCACATTATTGGAAGTCAGATATGTAAATATCAACAAAATTGCTCCAATACTCTTACCCATCACTTTGCGCAAATACACACTCATTCCCCCACTCAATCACAATTATTTCCTTATCCTTTCGACTCTGATAACAAACACATTGTGCTATACATCTAGTAAACCATTAAAGGACACTGATAATAGACAATAATCAGAAAATTTAGTTTCCAAAACAACTCACATGAGAGTCAAATTTCTTAATAGCAGCCTGAGCCTCTTCCCCAGAAGCCATTGTCACAAATGCAAAGCCCCTGTTTTTACCATCTTTCTGCTTTATAATCTGCCACATCCAAGAAAAACAAAAACCACTACTCAAAATCACTTCTTCAACAAATGCATCCAAGAAAAAACAGAAAACACGATTCAAAATGACTCCTTTAACAAATTCATCGAGATAAACAGGACCCACCATTCAAAAATAACTTCATTAACAAATTATGCAGGACAAACAAAACCCACGATTTAATCTCACTTCAATAACAAATTCAGACCCAAAAGAAAAAAGAACCACCAACTAAAATCACTTCTTCAACTTCAACAAATTCATCCAAAGTAAGTTCTTTAACAGAAATATCCCACTCATGGAAGTACCTCAACATCAGTAACAGTGCCACATTCAGCAAAGAGGTTCTTAATATCAGCAACGGTGAAGGACCATGGCAAATTTAGCACAAAAAGCTTTCTTTTCTGATTGGTTTGTGGGGCTGACTCTGTTTTCTCTTCGGATGGCTCTGTTTTTTCTTCTACTGTAACAACTTCTTCAATTGTGGAGGTTGAGCATATTTGGAACCTTGGTTTTCTTGCGGAGTGCAGTGGAGGGAGGGGATATAGTGGGCGTTTCGAGGAAAAAGGAAGGGCACAGGTGGAAATGGGAAGTTTAAGGAAGTGCAAAGAGCATTTAGGGGAAGTTGACGGGAGCGAAGAGGAAGAAGAAAGTATGGAGAATGCTGCTGCTTCAATTGCAGCCATTGCTGCTGAGTGCTGACTGAATGAAGGAACCGTCGGAGAAGATGGTTTCCAGAGATTTTTCTGTTGAAAGATAACCTCTCAATTCCCAAAGCAGATCATGCAAATTAATTTGGTTTGGGCTGACAAGAGACCAGGCTGCCAAACTGATGGGCTTGTAACTATATTTCAGCTTAGGCCCAATCCTTCTACAAATATTTCCTTTGTTAATTCTTTTTAGAAAAAAGAAAGTACATGTTTGATGTTCTTGTTGATGTAGTTCATGCTAAAAAACAGAAGATATATATATATATATATATATATGAATTAATCATTCTTACACTAAAGGTAAATATACATGCAGAATGCATGTCACGTGTATAAAATTTTTGACGTTCAAAAATTAAGGACAGTTTGAAAACCTTACAAGTTAAGGACATTCATTGCACGCCTCTTCTATTTCAATATATTTTTTTATTTGTGCAACAAATGAGTTAAATGATATGTTTTTTGTTAAATTCCTCTATTTTAAGGGTACAGTTACATATTTATGAAGAATTCTTTTAGGAAAAGCAAATAGTAGTGGCCTTGCAAGAAAAAGAAAGGGCAGAAAAAGGAAGGAAGTGACTCTAGTGAAAAAGAATGAGAAGAGCAAGCGGATTCTAACTGTCTTGTTTAGATCGGATATGGAAGGAAAAAAGAAATAGTAAATTTTATATACGATGACGGTATATACACTATTATGGTTAGATATAAAACACATATGTAAAATTTGAGTTTCAAATTCAAATTCGGATTACATGTCATGCATATAATGGTAAACGTATATACACTGTCAGTGTATAAAAAATTAATTCAAAAAAAACACTAAAGGTATTGATTGGATCAGGGTAGGAATCACTGTGTTTGTTACGAATTGGAATATTGTTTAAAACATTCCTCACATTTTAATAAATTGTTTTGTCCTTCATTTCTAAAATAGTAATTTTATATCCTTTATAAAATCAAATCGATAAAATTTAATTCTAACCTAAGTTTTCAATTACCTTTTACCCTGAATCCATCACATAACTCGTATATGGTCATTTTTCTAGGAGCAAAAAGGTTAGAGCCAATTTGTAGTTAAACAAATGATCCAATCCATATTTATTTTTACTTGTAAAAAAGTAGGATTTAATCTGAATCATATTTATTTTCATCAAAAAAATGGGATCTGATCCAATCTATATTCGTTTTTGCTACTAAACAAGTGGAATATGACCTTTTTGTAAATAAAAAATGGCTGCATATGAGTCACGTGGTGGTTTCAGATTTTAAAGTGGTTCGAAACTTAGGTTGGGACCAAATATTGCTAATTTGAATTTGTAAAGAACGTAAAGTTAATATTTTAAAAGTGAAAGACAAAACAATTCATTTAGCGAACTATGAGCAACGTTTTTAACGTTTTCCCTTTTGAATTTGCCCATAATTTAACATAATCTAATTTACCCTCCTTTTAGTTTATTTTCTCCTTTTTAGTTTGATTTATTTGTATTCATCCTTTTATGTTCACGAAAATCTCAAAGATAATAGTATTTCAAAATGAATCGAATATTTTTTATTTTGAAGTTTTTTTAGGAGAAGAAATTAGAACTCGAGAATACAAAAAGCAAATCTTTTAAATAATAGTAAATATTAATAAAATATCTAATATTTAGAGGTTTCAGATATAATTTAAAAAAGTAAGTTTAGATTATAAGGTAGTGTGGAGATTGTATTAAAGATAAATTACATTAATGATAAATATGAAAAAATACAAGGATATTTCAAAAAAAAATTTAACATTTTCATTGATCTTGGTTTAATGGCTTATTTTCCCTCAATGTCTGTCTACTTTTAAACGGAATACAGGCTCATAACAAATAAGGGTTAATTACATTTACCTCCCCTAAGGTTTGACCAAATAACGAATCGATCCCTGAGATTTGATCAAATAACAAAAAGGTCCCTCAACCGTTAGTCTTTGCCGTTGACTGTTAGGGTTAATTACATTTACCCCCTGAGATTTGACCAAATAATGAATCGATCACTAAAATTTGACCAAATAACAGATTCTTCCCCCACACTAACTTCTGTCACTTATATGTAACGGAAATAGCCAAAAGTCTAAATAACCCTTATTGATTTCCATCAAATTTTTGACCTATCGATTTTTGTGTTTTCAGAAAAAAATTTTGGTTAACAGATAAAATTTTGAATCCAACAAATTATTAATTTATTTAACAGATAAAATCATAGTAAATTTTGATAGACCTTGTAATGCAAAATTTGCCATACACGTATTTTGTAATTTGGTGAAATAGAGTGACAAATTTTGGATTACATGGGGTAATACCCATTATCCCATAAAATACCAGTGTTTTACGACTTTTCCCAATTATATGAACAAATTACCTATTTTTTCAAAAAATAATTTATTTAAAAGATAAAGTAAATTTAAAATTTCTAGCGAATAAGAGGGTTGAAAATGTAGTACGCATTTTTTCTTTCCATAATGTACCAGCTCCTTATACTTTTCCTATATTATATAAATGAAGTACCAGATTTCTATTGACATTTTACTCTATTTATTAGTAACCCATTGTAAAACCAAACTAGCAGAAGGCTTTTCTGCACAAAACACTTTGTCATGGCCGATTAAGTAGTCAAAGGATATTTGAGAATCCGGTAATGGTCTCATTTTTGAAAATCATGTCCGTCTCATTTTTGTGGTGGATTGAGTGAACCTTTACATTGCTTCTATAAATTTTCTTTCATCGCTCAATTGTCGGTTTCCTTTTTTCACTCTACTTTTTTTTTCCATTCCTTTCTTTGCTTTTCACATTTTAATTTCTTTTTTGTTTTCTAAGCTTTTCTTCTTTCTTCATTTTCTTTCTTTTGTTCCTTTATGCGCATATTTTATCAAGTTTGATTATTACATGCTTGGTTTTTTTCTTTTATACTGGTTAAAAACTGTTTTATTTAAGTAATAAACTCTTAGTTTAATTCGTTATTATTGAAACCACCTTCGATTTTTTAACGGTAAGTTTTCTCTAACTACAAGTTTTACAAAGAGGGTAAATATGATATTTCATTACTTCTATTTAAGTGTCTTTGACGAGATTACTTAAAAAGGAGGTACATGTAATATTACCACACCACAGGGATTTAAAAGTAGTTTGGTCAAACCACAAGGGAGATAGATGTAATTAATCCTTAAAAATTTGATGGAAATCAATAAGGGTTATTTAGATTTTTGGCTATTTCCGTTACATATAAGTGACAGAAGTTAGTGTGGGGGAGGAATCTGTTATTTGATCAAATTTTAGGGATCGATTCGTTATTTGATCAAATCTCAAGGGGGTAAATGTAATTAACCCTAACAGTCAACGGCAAAGACTAACGGTTGAGGGACCTTTTTGTTATTTGGTCAAATCTCAGGGATCGATTCGTCAAACCTCAGGGGAGGTAAATGTAATTAACCCAACAAATAATTAGACTTAATCCCTTCCTTTCTTTCCCTATTCTTTCCTTTTCCTCCTAAAAACTCAATCAAAACATCTTTTCATTTCCTTGCTTTTCCTATTCCTCCTATTCCCTCCACCTCTTAATTATAGGTAAAGGATTTCACCAATCGAAGTGCACTACGTTTAAATATTTTTGTAGGATACAAAGATAGAGACATATGAGCCAGGTGATTTTAGTTCTTCATTCTTTTCTTTAGCATAATTAACTTTTTTACCCCAAGCAATCGTAGATCTAATTCAGCGAAAAGATGCCACAGTGTGTATGGAGCCCGAGGCATCTGAAGCACAAAGTCTTCGTTGTACCCAACATTATGACAGAGCACAAGTTTCTATTTCTACTCATGAGAGAGGAATTTCTTCTTTCTTTTACTTTTGTTTTCTTTACAACTATTCCCTTTTAAAAAGTTAAACTAAAGTGATTGAACGTTTGGTCCAAGAGCTCATAACCCTATTTACATCTATGATTCATTTGCTTTAGTAGCTTTCATCCTTCCAAGGAAAAGAACAAAAACTAGTACTAGTGACTTGCAAATCAAAATCTCTATCTTGTCTACTTAGTTTCCTGTTCTTCCTCCATCCTTACTCTTCTCAGCCAAACCCCCCCCCCCAAAAAAAAAAAAAAAAAAAAGGACTTAGCATTTCTTCCTTCTTCAAAGAAATGGCACTAAGCAATAATGTTATTGGTTGCATAAACTTTGTTGCAATGCTTCTTTCAATCCCCATCATCGGTGCTGGAATCTGGCTAGCAACAGAACCAGACAATTCCTGTGTAAAACTTCTTCAATGGCCAGTGATTATCTTGGGAGTTCTGATTTTGATTGTGGCTCTTGCGGGTTTTATTGGAGGGTTTTGGAGGATTCCATGGCTTCTTATTTTGTACCTCATTGCTATGCTCGTTCTCATAGTTTTGCTTGCTTGTTTGGTGGTTTTTATCTATATGGTTACCATCAGAGGCTCTGGCCGGCCTGCAACAAACCGAGCTTATTTGGAATATCATCTTGATGACTTCTCCGGATGGCTTCGAAGAAGAGTTCAAAGCTCTTATAAATGGGACAGAATAAGAAGTTGCCTTAGCTCTTCTAGCATGTGTGCTGAGTTGAACCAAAGTTATCGTATGCCTCAAGATTTCTTCAATGCACATCTTAGTCCCTTACAGGTAATTTCAAGAACTTCATTTTCTTGCTTAAAAATTTACTTCTGATCATTTTTTGGTTCTATGGCGAAATGTTGCATGGTTGGACATTAAAACTGATAATATTGTTCAAAAGTTTAACTACCAAATGTGTGTACTCAAGTAACATATGGTCCATATTTCTTTGCAATAAAAAAAAAGAAGAAGAAGAAGAAGAGGAGGATCAACAAAGTTTTTAATTTTTTTGGTCTTTATTTTCCTTTTCTTTTTGGTTTTTAAGCATTGCATACTTGCTTATTTCCAAAAAAAAAAAAGAAAAGAGGATTAACAAGGATTTGATCTTTATTTTTGCTTTTATTTTCCCTTTTTTGTTTTGGGATTTTGAATTTACCTGCTTACTTCAGCATTTTTGTTTGAAAGGTGAGGTAACAGTAGTGGATTTCTGTTACACCATCCTCCAGATTTGCTCTTTTTACATTCTTCAAATATTAAAGCTGCTGATACCTTCTTCCACTAAAAATGTTAAAAGGATCAATGACTCAAACCTAATATAAAAACTTATCATGAAAGAAAAGTGATTAGTAGGGATCATTTCTTTTTTATTTCACACGTATGCTTTAGCATCTAAAGTATTCTTAGAGTGCTTTCTATGTCAAACAAGGTTTTTACTTTGTCGGTACAGAAAAGAATTAATAGCATCATAAAGCTTAGAATAGTGAAGATTCTTCCACACAACAATTTAGGACCTCAATAGTTAAAGCCACAAATAGCTGCTAACAGTTGAATAGAAAGATTAATAAAAAACAAAGCCTAAATCAAGATTAGGTTTTGTTACTACACTACTTTTAAAACAAAAGAATAAGACACATTGTGTAAAAATTTGAGTTTTTGTTTCTGCAAATTTTATTTTTGCAATTGCATGAATCTAAATTCTTAAGTTACAAAATGTTACATTTACATAAGAAACATGAGTGAGAAAAAATTTTACATGTTAACCATTAGGATCCGTTTAGTGGTCAAGGGAGGATTTTTATAGTTTTTTCTACCATCAAATTTAAGATTCAAATCTCAATAGTTAGGAGTGAGAAGAGAGTGGACCTATGGGGAAGGATGGGAGGCTAAAAAATAAAAATAAAAACTTGAAAAAAAAAATTTCCTACGTGTTTATACACAAGGGTTTTAAGTTCAATTTTTATCTTTTATATTTTTTCCTGTCAATCATGAAGCCCCTAATTAATCATGTGTGAAAATGGGTTTATATACACACACACACACACACATATATATATATATATACCCGCTAGGAATGATTCACCTTTAATCTTTTTCTTGATATTCCATTTACAGTCAGGCTGCTGTAAACCTCCAACACAATGCGGCTACACATTTGTGAACCCAACATACTGGATTAGTCCAATAGACACAGCAGCAGACATGGATTGCCTTCAATGGAGCAATGAGCAAACACAACTTTGCTACTCATGCGATTCATGCAAAGCAGGATTATTGGCTAATCTCAAGAAAGAATGGAGAAGAGCAGACATTATATTATTAATCACACTTGTGGGCTTGATTTGGGTTTATTTAATTGGATGTTGTGCTTTTAGGAATGCCAAGACTGAGGACCTGTTTCGCAAATACAAGCAAGGTTATACATAAAAGTGAGATTTGCGATAGGGTTTAGTGGGGTATTTGTTCCTAATTTCTAGCAGTACTATTTGGCTTTTATCTTTTGCTGATGAATCATGGATTTGTGTATTCGAGAAGAACTTTGGGATTGATGTACTGAGGTAATGTCAAAAAGTAATGAATGGTATGGTCAAATCCAAGAAGACTAACGTGATCTGTGGAGGGGCGCCGAAAGTTTTTTTTTTTTTCTTTCCAATTTTCGAAATATTTTATCTCATTTAACAGTGATAGATTTTGCAGAACTGCTGCAGATGCAATTGCCCTGACCATCATTCTTGTTTTGCTGCTCTTGAACTTTCTAGCTCATATTCAGAAGCTGCAAAAGCGGTTTGTTTATATAGATGGTAATACATTTCCTGGAAAACTGATCAGAGGGTTATGAACAGATGAATTAGTTTCTTGATCAGTGTAACAGATGAGATGAGAATCCTGAACAGTCATAATACATACCTTGAATTGTGTATTTGCTGAATATTAAGGGTCTAGTGAGCATGAAACTCTTGGAAAATGTAACGAACAATTGGGGGAAAAAAATCTATCTTTAGCTTTCCAACATAAAGCGTTTAGAATTGTAAAACTTAAAAATTCCTTTTTGTAGTACTTGTACTATTAGTGCATTTGATGATCCCTGCAATTAGCTTATATGTTCATATTTGGCTTATTCGAATTTGAAAATGCTCGATTCTATAGCAAATAAATCTAGTTTGAACACAAGATCAAACTCATTCAATAATCGAGTAGAAAATGCAACTGTTTTTGAACTGGTCGAATAGGCTCATGATAAAAACAAAAACTAAATATAAAAAATATAAATACTCTGCATGTTCTTGGTTTAGGAAACAAAACTTGAATCGTCACAAATAAAGGGTCAAGTGTTGGAGGAATTTGGTTTGTCTATGACCGAATCAGTTAAGTCACTTTGAGAGTTTTTTTTTTAAAAAAAAAAAATTATTAATGCGAAGCCAATTCGTCCATCCTTTATCACCTTGAGAGTTAAAATTTACTATTTGTAATTTTTGATAATTGCCTTGTAACCTGGAGACAGATGCAATAATTGCAATTGCACAATACCTAATACGAATAATCACCAACTGCTAATGGAAATGTTGGATGATATTCCCATAAATTCACTAATTGAAACAGTATAATTACTTCATTTTGGTGCCTTACCCAAGGATGTGATAATTGAGACTCAAACAATGAAGACAATCCAAGAAAGAGCAGCACCAAAACTCTTGGATTGAGACAAGACCTAAACTTCGGAGCACCAATATATTTGAGTCATATTTTGGATGAGAATGTTTCCCATACCCGAGCTCTTGTAACCTACATGTACCACTATATCAATTGATAGCCCATTTAACTTTCCTAAATCACAATAGAAACAAGATCAAGTTGGTTTCTTTACTTTTGTAGTATAACTTCTTGCAAATTGATGAAATTCACTTTATCCCCCCCCAAAAAAAAGTACACCATTTTGTGTATTCAAAAGTACTTTTCTAAACCGGCAATAATTTAGGGTCCCTCCAAAGGTAAAAATCCAGACACTATTATTGGTGGGTACCTCTTTCTTGGAGGGCTTAGAGGCTATTACAGTGAGATAATTCTAGGCGTGGTGATGCCCATCAAGCCTTATCATTTGTAGTTGAATAATTTATGGTTATGTAATAAAATCACTCGCTTGTATGAATTAGCAATTCCTATTTCCTTTAGGCACTTGTAAAGGCCACTACATTCTTCGAATGCAAGCTGCTTCTTGTTTTGGTTTTTCCTCTTGGCTACAAGTAAATGATCGATGCCACTACATTTTAGAAGTTGAGAATTCGAGAATGTTATTCAACATTGGACATATTCATGCCATTAGCATCCCAATTAATCCATCGATAATTTATGAATATCAGATCAGGGATAAGGGAATTTTACTAATGCATTACAACTTCAGTAGGAGATTCAACTAATTACCCGCAAAGACAGATATATCAATCATTAGCCGCTAAGAAACCAGTAATATTCATCAGTTTTCCTGAAGACAGATATAACTAATTTTTCAAATTGCGAAGGCCACGGAAATAGCCAGCAGGGTCACGCTCGAAGACATCCCTGAAGATGTAGTAGTTGCCTCCTGGTGCTTTCATCAGTTTCCTGCTTATCCATGGTAATGCGAATCCAAAAATTTTTGTAACGCCCCAGATTTCCAAAAGTTGAGAAATGCCCCATGCAACTAGACCTAAACCTGCTGCAGAAGCAACTGACTTGATGATCTCTGATCCTTTCATTTTTGTTTTGCTACCCTGAACTTTCTGTCTCATATTCTCGAGCTGCAAGGGCAGTTTGTTTATATAGAAATAAATTGGTAAACCCTTGAAATTGTTGGGAGGGTAATGCAGAGATGAATTAAGTTTCTTGATTAGTGTAAAAGATGAGATGGGTTCAATGAAGAGATGAATTAGTTTCTTGATTGGTGTGAAAGATGAGATGATGTGAATGAAGAGATGAATTAGTTTCTTGATTACCGTAAAGGATGGGCTGATGGTTTATTTCTCCTGCTAGGTAATGATTCAAAGTTTTGCTACTAACCAGTCATAAATACCTCGAATTGTGTACCTCAAACTGCTAAGGACCTCTGGGAAAATGTCAACAGTAACAAAATCTGCACTTAGCTTTGTAACAAAAAGAGGGAAAGGTGGAAAATGTCACTAAACTATTAAAGATGATACAGATTAGTCGTCAAACTTTTTTGCTTGACCACAAACGTCATTAAATTGGCAAAAAGTGGCCACCGAAATCATTTTGTCAAATTCTGTCATAAGACGATTGGTAAATTATTGAAATTTAACAATTTTTTTTTGCCAAATTATATTCGGCAGCCAATAGTTTTAATGGTAGAATTTGACAAAATGATTTCCCTGGCCCGTTTTTGCTGTGATCTTTGTGGCCACAAAAAAAAAAAAAAATCGGTAGCTAATCTGTGTCATACTTAATATTTAGTGACCTTTTTGGCCATCTACTCTAACAAAAAAAATTGTGAAGTATCTTCCTCTGAATTTTGAATACATCTTCCCCACACTAGTCATTGACGCCCTAGTTAACTGTGGCCTTGTTGTCGATTATTTTAGATTTTATAAAATCTGATAAGTAAGTAACTAGAATAATTAATATTAACAAAAGTTACTTTTTAGTAGATTGTGAATTTTAATTTTTTTATTGTTAAAAAAAATCTATAATCCATATATAATAGCAACGAGAACAAAAAATTGTATTATTAAAAGTTATAATTTATGACCAATTCAAATAATTAACCAAGAACAAATCCTTAGTGGGTACATCGAATTGATTTTTTTTTTCCTTTACCTCGACCAAAGCTTGGCCCATTACGACCCTAGTGAAACGTTATTGACCAGAATGATGCAGCCCACACATCATTGCTTTTGTTCTGGGCCAGGGAAAATGAATCTCCCAAAAGGGTTCAGCAACGGGGGATTGTTTTCAGGGTAAGGCCCAGTGAAAATTAATAACCTGGAGAGTCAAGATCTGCAGGCCGAGGAAGACAAATACGAGGTCCAAGTAGCAAGATAGGTGTGAGCAATTTTTCATTTGTGAATCGCCTTGTAGTCTGGATACTCTGATAGCATTTCAGAATGCCAAGAGTATAAAAATGTTCACATAAAACTAGAAAAGGATCCAAGTGGTTACCTCTCTGCCCCTGCAGGGAGCTCAGTTGGTGACCATATGCTGTAGTATCCCGTAAGTCACCAGTTCGAATCCTACCATACTAACATTGCTGTGCATTCTTGGGCGGGCTCTGTATAGCCGTAAGAGATTAGTCCAGCAAAAATGCTGGGATATCCTCTGTGTTGCCAAAAAAAAAAGTGGTTACATCTCAAGTCCCTATTGTCCACGGAAATTTTGCAAAATAGCAACAGAGATTTTTTTTTGGGCTTTTTTTGAGGAGAAAATGTGACTTGGTTAATACTAAACCATTTGTATTTTGCTCACAATATTAGACACGGATGTGATAATTAAGAGTTGAGACAGAAATGGCCAACATAATCCAAGAGAGAACAAGCCAAGAAGAAACCCACAAAACACTAGAATTCAGAGAAGAGCTGAATTTTGGGGCACCAATTGAATTGAATAATTTTTTGGATGAGAATGCTTGGCATTATATGCAAAGACAAGTGCTACTATAGCCGGTCAAAGCCACCTAAGTTTACTAATTAGTTACCTAAGTCACATATAAAACAGACAAGATCAAGTTGGTTTTGAAGTAGAAATGCCTGTAAATTGTTGGAAAACTACGGCCTAATTCTCGGTTGCTTTAGATTTTACAAAAATCTGATTATAAAGAATAATTAGAATCAGTAAAAGGTACTCTTCAAATGATTATAGATTTTAACTTTTTTTTTTATCATTAAGAAATCTATAATCAAAATACAAAAGTAATCGAGAGCATCACAAAACTATTATCCAAAAATCAAAATCTATAATCAATTAAAATAATCAATCGAGAACAAGCCTGCATGACAATATCCCATCTATAAATACAAAGAATATCCGACCAAAAGAGATGAGCTTTCGGTGTCCTTAATTGTCCCAAAAAGTATTGTACCCATTTGTGGCCTACATTCTAAAGTACTTTCTGAATTAAGCTAAAACTGATCGAAATAATTCAGGGTTCTCCAGAAAGGCGAAAATTAAGGTAGTTTCCAAGACTACCTCCTATCTGAGCATTTTTAGTCAGTTTGTTCTCTGCATGTCTTGCCCATTAATTACCTGTATTTTTTTTTCTTTTAACTGCTAGAAAGCTACTTTATAAGATGAACCCTCCTCTCCTTCATTCAGCTAATGGCAAACACAAAGTGACAGTGAGAAAGATGATCAACTTTTGACTCAAGACTTCCCTGCTTTTAAGGCTGGTTAGGGCTTAGGACTATGACATCTTTTGTTAAAAAGTTGTGTTGACTTCTAACAGTTACAACCCAATCTCTTGTGCATTGTTTGAACTTGACAGGTAGAAATGGATATGGATTCCACGGTTGATCTTTGTTTTGTTTGAGAACAATACATGATTAGATATAAAAATCTTAAAAGTATGCAACAATGTTGATTAGGTTGGGAGTTGCTTATTAACAATTATTCATTCACTCCCTTGAAGTGAAGGAAGTGAAAATAGTTGACTTCTGGACGGGGTCCAATAAGGATAACTAACAAACAAAGACTTGAAGAATTCAACTCCCATTTCTGTATGCTTCAACCCCATTTTTTCTCCAGCTTTAATTTAGTCTCTTTAATGGCTCATTTTTTGTCTGTTGGTTGTTTTGCCACTTGGCTTTTTGATTAATGCATGTATGGGGCTGTGGTGGAAGGGAGCTGGGGAATGTTAAGTTTTCAATCCCACTTGACCGAGCAAAGTCTACGTAGGAGAAATATTCAAAGTCAAGAAAAGACTGGACCTGCGTAGGTATTGACAATACTTTTTGTGGAAAATTCGACCACTTAATAGATTGTTATGGTCCTATAGATGTTAATGTTCACTATTGCAGTTGCCTTCCCAAATCTGATTAGTTGGTAATTGCTCTTTTAATTAATGGCCCCAAAATAAAAAGAAATCCAGGTGTAAATCAATTTTTTAAGGTACCATATGCATAATCTCTCCATTGTAAAAATAATTTTAAAAAAACTAATGTTTGAGTCACTAAAACTTTTACTTTTTTTTTCTTTGGTAAGTGGGAAATGTAGAATTCAGTACCTATAATCCATTCTATCTTACCACTCAATCCGATCCTCCGTCTCACCTCCTACCTCCTGCACTAAAACTGTCACATTAATTAGCAGTGCAATCGCATATATTTTGCTTTGTCGCCCTCTTAAAATTTTGCTGACCTGAAATGCTTCAGGGTACATACAAAAAACAGGATGTGATGACCAAAGTTCTGCTCCCACATTAAGGGTTCTTCTCTAGGATGTTTTCTTCTCTGCCCATAGCTTCCCATATTGCATTGTATCAGTCGCCTTTAGATTGGACTGAGTCTTTGGCAGTTTTATACACTATTTCACACAGGGCCAATAGATATTTAATTTCTAACTACTTTTTCCTTGCATTGTATTGAGAGGGAGAATTAGATTCTCATGCTCTTCTATTTTGGTTTAGAACAATATGGGAGATTCATTGAGCCCATTATCCATAAAAGTAGATATGTTCCCACCAAGTTGTTACACTAGGACAACTTTTTTCAAGATTTTATTCTGATAAACATCTCAATCCCATTGCCTTTCCGAGCTTTTACAAGTGATACATATTATGTACTATATCATCATATTCTAAATCCTTTACACGAGATAAGATTTGGTAAGGCACCCTATTCAATCTACAGCCTTTTTTATCACTAGATCGTCTATTTTAAACCGGATACCTAAGGCCTAGAATCGGAGACACACACCATTACAGAAAGTTCTTTCTGCAAAAAGAGGAGTATGCTATTATAGCATTAGGTGTTCCTTTGACAGATGAAAGAGCTCAATATAGGTCCAAATCCGTTTCAAATCATCTGCTCTGAATTTTGTTTCTATCCCATCTTTATTTAAATGCTATTGTACTATTGGATTTATTCCCAATAGAGTTCTAAGAGTTATTTATTACTGGATTTATCCACAATAGTATCATAAGAATTATTAATCAACACATGTGACAGTTAAATAGGAACGGGACAGACGGAACAGACAATTTCAAGCTGCCCAAATCATAAAATTGTTGTATTTACTACTTGTTGTAGAACTTTTTAGATGATTAAAGAGAACCATTTCTGGTTTCGACATCTAATTATTTCATTGAGAGTGGTCCAATATGATTCCACAGGTTCTAAGATCTTATTCTTGTCACCACAAGGCACTAAAAATAAGCAGACAAAAATGAGAGATCAAAATTGCATGGAATGTAGGTAAGAGTAACTCTATGGTGCGTAAGGATTAGACCACTTTCTACATGTGCTTTCTCTTGTTATGGCCCGCTTGAGATACTCACTTTGTGTACACTTTTTTGATATTGTTGATAAAATGAATAAGTTTGCTCCAATATATATATATGTGTGTGTATATATAAGGAATTAATGCATGAAAGGCGTTGAAATTATAGTCACGGGAAGGATGTAAATTCAGATTCTCCCTTCATAATTGTATTTGAACTTGATGGAATGGAAAATTTCTAAATTTTTTCAGGGAATAGTTCTCTCAATTTATATCCAATGACTGATTGCCACATCATTCAGCAATGGTGGTGATTTACGTTCTAAATGATATCCAGTCATTCAGCAATGACTGGTTTTCAATTAGAAATACTCGGAACAGAAGGAAATCAAGTTGGAAATCCAAATCATTATTATACCTAAATGGTAAAATGACAAAAAAACAACATTGATAATAACGACGAGGTTTGGCTAATAACAATGAACTCTGTTGGGATAGAATATGTACCTACCTATGAATTTACTGATGGAAATAAGGACACTTAAAACGGTAACTTAATGAATACAGCAGTAGAGCTGTAAACGAATTCAAACTTTAACGAACAATTCGAACTGGATTCGTTAAGAACTTCGTTAAAAATCAAACTTGATTTTTAACGAACTCGAGTTCAGATTCGAATAGGAATTATGATTCATTTATAGTATTGAATCGAGCTCGAACTTGTAAATATTCATCTTGTTAAGGCTCAATTTGATTTGAAAAACTTTTAATATTTTTTGTTTAAATTACTTGTTAATATTTTATATAAAATTATATGTTTATTATTTTATTATACATATACTATAAATGAATTAGTGTTCGTTTAATATTAAAATTGAAGAATTAATAAAATTTTGGGCTCTCGAATCAAGATCAAACCCATCGAATATTAGATCAAATTGCGTTCGGGTTTAGACTTTAAACTCATATAGAATTCAAGTTCGAATTCAAAATCAAGTCCAAAATTTTGAATCAAACTCAAATTATGAAAAGTTCGATTCGATTCGTTTACAGCCCTAAACGCAGCAGATTGATGCTTTGACATCGAAGCATATTTCTCAAAAAAAAAAAAATGTAGGAAGCAAGAATTGAATTATCCGAAGGTTTTGTAAGGTTGTTGACCAAGACTAAAGCAGCCCGAACAGCCCACGCATGATCGATTTTGTTGTGGGCTGGACGAAGTGAATCTCATAAAACGCTTAGGTACTGGAGTAGTTTTTCTGCTAATGGCCCAATCAAAGTTTATGGCCTTGTAGAGTTGAGATCTGCTGGCTAGGAATACAAATCTGATGTATAATGAGCAAGATTGTTGTAATTTGTGAGTACTTTTTGAATAGTTAATTGCCTCCTGATCTGGATACTGATAGAATTACAGAGTGACAGTACAAAAATGTTCACATAAATATGCCAACTAGAAAAGAATGCAGTGCTTAATTCTTGAATCTCTCTTATCCAAGGGAATTTATTGCAAAATAGCAACAGGAAATATTTTTTTTTTGGCTTTGTTTTGAGGAGAAAATTTTACTCGATTAATGTTAAAACCATTTGTACTTTGTTTGAAAAATACTAGACACGGATGTGATAATTAAGACAGAAATCGTCAAGATAATCCAAGAAAAGAACAGCCAAGAAGGAATCCCCAGAAAACTTGAATGCAGACATGAGCTGAATTTTGGAGCACCAATTTCATTTGAATCACATTTTGGCATTATATGTCACTTAACTTTCCTAACATTCCTAAGTCACAAAACAAACAAGATCAAGTTGGTTTTTGAAGTACAATTACCAGCAAAGTGCTGAAAATCACTGTATCCTATCTTTAACTTTTAAGTCCAAAAACAATAGTATCCGACCAAATGAGGTGAGCCTTTTAGCCTTCTTATCTGTCCCAAAAAAGTGTTACACCCTCTTGTGGCCTATATTTAGAAGTACATTTCTAAATTAAACAAAATAATTTAGGGTTCTCCCTAAGGCAGAATCAAGATACTTGTCATTGGTTTGCATGATTGGCCAAAAATTGCTGACTTCTGTCCGCAATTTAAGATCAAGAATAGATCAAAAACTTGAATGATCATAAACTGTGAGTTATCCGCCTTGTTTGGCAGGCAAGTTTTTTACCAAGTTTATCTGCTATAAGTTTTTTAAAAATTTTAATTACAATAACCTCAAAAAAATTTTCAAAATTTTTAAACTATACACTTCAAAATATTCAAAAATTTACACACTTCAAAAATTTTTTAAAAAACTCCTACAGTAAATTATAGTTTAGTTTTAGACAAATATCTAAAAAACTCACTTGCCAAACGAGGCCATCATTTTCATTTGTTCTCTTTATCTTTTTGTCCATTACCCTTATTTTTATTTCCCCTTTTTGCTGCTAGAAAGCTAATTTATAAGATGAACCTTCAGCTAATGGCAAAGGAAAACTGATGGTAAGATAAGAGATGATCAACCTTCGACTCAAGACTTCCCTTCTCTTAAGTTAAGGCTAGTTAGGAATTAGGACTTTGACTTTTGTTAAAAGGTTGTGTTGACTTCTAGTCATTTAGTCAAAACTGACTTCCCCAATTTTGACTTGGAAACTTGGTAAGCAGCCTCAAGTCAGAGGTTGTGCATTCACTGCAGCTACACTTGCAATTCGTCATTGTTCAGATTTTCAATTGTGTTGCAATAGCTCTTAAGTAGTAAAATATTCAAAATTTGTTTGTTGAAAAAAAAGAGTAAAATATACAAAATTTGCAGCCAAAGGATCGAAAAATTTGTGGGCACAAATCCACAAGTCTACCAAAAACAAATTTGTGGGCACAAATCTTTTTCAACTGCTTTAAGATGCCTTTCAGGCCAATGCCGGGCCACTCTATAGACAAATGGCTAGCATTCTTTTTCAAAAGCTTTAAGATGCCTTTCAGGCCAACGCTAGCATTCTTATAAGCGTCTCATCTTATTTTATAGCCCTAAGTAGTAAAGCTAATTTGGAATATCTCTAGAGGAATCAATCTTGATCTATTATTGGGCACCAAAATGCTTTTCAGGCCAATGTCTTTTTTTTTTCTTTTATCGAAACCGATAAATAACCCACACACACACACCCACCTAATTTAAACAAACGCAAGAGTTAATCGAAGAACGGCCCGAAAACAATCCAAGGGGGACCCACAAAGAACCACTATTCAGCTAATTGGTAACTGAACAGGGTTTCTGTGGACCTTAAATCCAGAGTAAAGACCCCACGATCTTTCGATGTGGGATAGGATTTCAGGCCAATGTCAGCCAACATGTTTTTCATTTTGAACACCGGAAAATGAGCAGAAAATGGTCTGACACCAAACGTACAATCCTATCTCTTAGTTTTTTTTTTTTTGCACAAAAAAAGTTTGGCTGGGTTCGACTCCAGTCACCACCACGGATCAGAACAAGCTTCTAAAATTATAGGTCATTTAAAGAGGTTCTTACAGATCGTTTACGAACACAATTTTCACATCAAGAGTGAAATTTGAACACACAATCTTTTTTATAAAGAAGTGATTCGTTCTTATCAATTGAACTGACTTGTGTTACCAATTCTATTTCTTAGGTCCTGGTGCATTAATTAGAACTTGTTAGATACAAATGGATAAGGATTCCACCATCTCTCTCTCTCTCGCTCTCTCTCTCTCTTAAACAATAAGCAATTAGATATAAGAATCGTGAATGTACTGTGCAGTAATGGACTTGCATTTATGAAACTTTTAAGTCAAATGTGGATTAGGTTGGAGTTGCTTGTTAACAATTATTCACTCACTCCCTTCGAGTGAGTGAAACTAGTTGACTTTTGGACATGGTCCAATAGGGATTGCTGGACCGAAGGTCCTGTGCCAGTTGAACTGGTAAAATCTTTCTGACCTTCACTCCATCTTGCCAGCTCATAACAAAATGTTAGAACAATCTCAGGGCCGACACAAGATGACTTGAAGAACTCAAATTCCTTTTTCTATATGCTTCAACCCCAATTTTTCTCCAACTTTAATTAGTCTCGTCAATGGCTCATTTTCTGTCTGTTGATTGTTTTGTCATTTTCCCTTTTGATGAATTATGGGGTTGTGGTGGAATTGCGAGGTAACGTAACTTTTCAGTTTTCAATCCCGCTTTAATGATTAAAGTCTAGGCATGAGAAATATATATAGTGTCAAGACGTGCCTGGACCTGCGTTGGTTTTGAGTCTTCTACAATCCTTTCGTGGAAAATTCGACAACTTAATTTGGATTATTGTGGTCCTATAAATGTTCACTATTACAGTTGGCTTACCAAATCTGATGGTTAGAGTCAAAATTCCACCTTTTTTTCTTATGATAAATGGAAGATCTTGGATCCACAACCTTCTAATTACAATTCCTCCTACCTTACAATCTAGTTCAAATCGTTCCCAACAAAATTCTACCTTTTACACTAAAAATGACACACTGATTAGCATTTTGTAATCGCATATATTGCTTTGCTACTATTTAAAATGCGGATTTTTTGAAATACTGCTGGGTACAGACTTTAAAAAAAAAAAAAAAAAAGGGATTTTCGTGAGCCAAGTTTTGCTCCCACAAATGGGGGTCTAGAATGGCGTTTTTCCTCTGCCCGTGACTTCCTATATCGCAACCAGTCGCCTTCAAATTGGACTGAATCTTTGGCCGTTCTACCAAGTTCAAATTGACACCTGATTATCATTTTTTTATACTAGCAAAAGTGAAACGCCTCAAATTCGAGATTTTCACTTACACTCTTTTCTTCCGAACTATCCAACTCATCTCTTCCCTTATGATTATCATATACTATATATCACATAGAGCCAAGAGATACTTTCAGTTGCCTTTTTTTTCCCCTTGTATTGAGGAAGAGAATGAGATACTCATGGCACATGTTCATGCTTCTCTATTTTGGTCGAGAACATTATGAGAGATTCATTGAACCCGCAAGTGTAGATGTGTTCCCACCAATTTGTTCGACTAGGACAACTTTTTTCTAGCTTTTTTATTCTGTTACACATCCCAAGCCCATTGCCTTTCCAAGGTTTTATCATTTATCTGTAATACATATAATCTCATGTTCTAAATCCTTTACACGAGACAAGAACAAGATTTGGTAAGGTACCCGATTCAATCTAACCCTATTTTCATCACTTGATCGTTTGTTAAACCTGATACTCTAAGGCTCAAAATCGGGTACAGACGCCTACTTTCTGCAGAAAGAGGAATGGCATAATAGCATTAGGTGTTGGATTGACATATGAACGAGTTCGATATAGGTCGAAATCATAAGATTCAGACAAGTATCCGACATAAGATCAAACCAAGATATGAGACTGATTCAGGCAATGTTACATATTATTGATTAGAACCAACTCTGGTTTCAGCATCTTATCTCATTGAGTGTAATTGATACCTAATTTCACTTAGTGTCATCCATAAAACGCACATGTACTTTACACTTTGTGATTATAAAATTACAAGATTACATTTAATTAGGGTTCATACAAACAGGGTGATAACATCTGAGGAACCATAAAATCAGCATTGTAATTATCCTGCACAATTTGGGGGGGAATGATAATCGACATATAATGGGAGGAATGTTATACTTGAGTAAATCATACATAATTCCTTAGATTTCATAATCTTATTCTTGATACTACAAGACACTAAAATTAAGCAGACAAAACTGAGAGATTAAATTTCAGGGAATATAGATAAGAGTAACTCTCTACGGTGCTAGTGTTAGGCCTCTATTTATATGTGTTTTCTCTTGTTATAGTCCACTTTAGACCCCATGTCTTTGTATAAACTTTTCTGATACATTGATAAAATTAATGGGTTTGCTCCTAAAAAAAAAAAAAACAAAGAATTGTAGCATGGAAAGTGCTGATACTTTTCTCAGCTCTTAACTTCAATTAAAAATTCACGAGTTGGAGATCCAAATCACTATTATTCCTCAATTGTGGAGAATAAGGGTGAACAAATTAGACGAAAGTCTTAGTCCTTATCCAATGTAGGTCTCAATCGAAAAGGTAAAATGACAAAAAAAACAACATCGACATTAAAAAACAATCAAAAAAATTGGCCAATAATAACGAACTCTTATTGGAAGAGAATATGTATTTTTATTTTGGTACGAAAAGTTTGATTGGATTCAGTTTCAATCATCATCATAAATTAGGGCATATTTCTAGAATTATAGATCACTTACAGAGATATTTACAAATCGCCTATCAACACAACTGTAACATCAGCGGTGGAGTTCTCACAGAATATGCATCTACTATCTATGAAATTATTGGTTGAAGTAAAGACAAGTTTGCTTTCTAGGAGTGTCTAATGCAACTTGTGTTTCATGACTTGTACTTTCTCCCCATTTGTTGAAAGCTATGTGATCCCCACCTTTCAACTTGAAGAAAGGGGCGGTGGAAGAGTTTGGGATGTGTATTGTATGATATGAAATTAGAGACGCAGTTGCATCACTATATTTAATTGATTGGCATTTTGTAAAGTGACCGGTCTCACATTATTTCTGCTAAAAATGTATTATAAACCCCTCAATCTTATCTCTTACCACTTGTGAAGGGTTTGTCTCTTGGCCTTGGCATTTGGTCCCACCAAGAAAGCTGCTTCATCATAATTCCATTTTTTGCCAATCAAAGTTTGACTTGGATACTAGTCTTGGGTTGGTCTCTCATGGCCCAATAAATTGGGCTGGCCTGATTAACGTGATTATTGTCTGCCCAAAAAACTCTTTTGCGACTTTTTTGATATCCAAATTATTGTGATGCACGGCATATTGTTGTTAAGATATTATCACAATTCACAAACAAACATCACAAACAATAAGATGAATGATTTTGATAAGGAGCCACAACAACTTTAACCACACCAAGACCTAACTAAATAAGATGAATTCAAAGGCTTACATTAATCATCCATCTAAATCATCTTCTACAAGGACCCCCTTATAGTTTCTAAAATTGCATTTATCTCCTCACAATTTTATATCACCACCTATGTTAACTAGCTGTTGATTTAGCCTTTTTAATTATGGATTAATCTTTCCTACACTGACAGTGTATACACTATCAGCGTTGGATGAATGACATCTATGCAAAATTTGAATTTGAAATTCAACTTTTGCACACATGTCATGAATCCAACGATGATAGTATATACACCGTCAGTGTAGGAAAGATTTACTCTTTTATTATTCCATACAAGTATCATGCACAAGCCTTACAAGTACTATATATCCACCATAGGATTTCTCCTTCATCTCTCTATTTCCTGGTTTGTTGATTAATGTGTTGTTATTTTAGATTGTTTGCCACTCAACAAGATGTAAATCTCAGCAGATCACTAAATGGCTTTATACCAAATCAAATATTTATCTAAATTCTATAGTAAATAATACTTAAATATGTATTTAACACAATAGAAAACTTGTGTCACTTGACACTTCTTTCTTGAAATGTTAAATCCTGTGAGGAAGCTATTGACTTCCAAATTTCTAACTTAATTTGTGCCCACAAAATCAACTTCACAATTTAAAACCCTCGTGCAAGTGAAGGAAATTTAGAATACAATTCTAATATGTACACAAGGCTTTTGATTCCAAAATGCTCTTATGTTGTCACAGTATATTTTTCTATAAGAACTTTAGAAAATAGCAATCCAAGCGAGAGATGACTTTTAAGTTAAGATTGAAAAGCTTCTATAATGAAATTAATGGGTGATGGGAAGTATTATCAACCGAATAACAAAAAAAAAAAAAAAAAAAGTGTTATAATGTGGGTCGAACATAATGAATGAACATCATAAAATCGTGCCCAAAGATACAAAACAGTTGGTCAAGGAAAACAGGGAATGAGGAAATAGCTTTAGAAGAGTGATGGGGCAATACCATTTTGATATGCCAAAGCAGGTAATATTGGTGAACTGACAATGGACTAACGTATCAATCCTAACCAACGGATTCAATGAAGGTCCCATTAGGGAGATAAAGAAATGGAGACATCAGCATATTGTGGGCAATGAAATAGGCTTCTCAACTTTATATATCATCCCACAAGAGTTAGTAAACTAAATGACATCAGGGCTTAGGCAACTTGATTTAATTCTTATGTTTTTTTAAAGTGAAAGAGCTTAGCCAAGACTGCATGAAATGGGGTGTGGATTGATGTGGAACATGATTCATAATTGACAAGCCAAATTATATAATACTTGTGTAAAGAACAAAAGAAAGAAGGGATGGCAAATATAACACAGAAAAAGTAGCTAATCAGACGCAACTTAGCCCATTAGAAAGAGAAGTGTGAGATCCACACGAATTCCACTTCTATCTTTTTGAGCCTTTTGTGCTCCTATGTGGCCGCCACTAGACAAAAAAAGGAACCTCAAATCCACCTTTTTTTTTTATTTTTTTTGCACGTAGTAACATCGCTTGGTATGAGATTTAAGTCGCATGAAAACCTCACTCAAATATACTTTGATCATTTACATTTAACATTGAGTAATGTATTGTATACTACTTTTTGAAAGGCAAACAAGAAATAGCATTTTGTTCTATTCTTTTGTCTGTTCACTCAAGCCGGAGGAAATGACATTGAATCCACGTACAACCTCGAATATTTAATGGTAATTTTGTAATCACAAGGTTCTTTCTGGATTAGCAGGTAGATTACCTAAAAGGAAAAAAATAATTATTTAAAAACCCTTAGGAAAAAAAAACAACTAGCCGGAATATTATTATTATTATTATTATTTGTTAGACCCTTAATAAGCTGATAATAAAAAAGTGAGACTGAATATAAAAGTAGAACCACGAAGATTTTGAGGATAATTTTGATCCATTAGTTGTCCTATTACGAACCAGTCTTTAACTATTTCAAGAAAGGATAATCTATATATATATATATATATATATATATATATATATATATATATAAGGATTACTACTTTTATTTGACACAAATCTCAGCTTATTATGTGGTGACCTACAAATACAATCCTACTCATAGTGCTTGTTGCTGTGCGCAGGTTTCTCGCAAGTTTCCACGCTGTGTTTGGTGGTGGTTGCTTACCCTCATTTGAGGATATTTTGGCCTCATTCAATAGGAATTTCTCTTTATACTTTGTCAGTTTCCATCAAGGTCTTGCTTATTCATAAGCGCAAGTCATCGAAGTCAACAGTTTAGTCCTAATTTAATGTGTATATATATCTATTTGTAAGGTGGCTAAAGCACAAACAGATACACATCAAAACCCTTGGTAAAAATTAAAATATTAGAAGGTGTCATCAACAAAAACATCATCTTGTTTTCTTGAGCTATCTTGTAGCCACCAAAAAAGATCGACTATAAAAAGCCAATCACCATAGCCATCGTCATCCATCAGCTGCCCCTCTTTTGCTTTTGCATGCCTTTGAAAGGGGCCTTTTCCAAGTATACTATCCAGATCATACACAGAAAGAAACAGATGTACCTGTAAGTATTTTGATGTTAAAGCCATTAATTGAAACTCAAAGGTAATCTGACACCTGTCCTGAGTCTAATTTTACACAGACAAGTCATCACCTTATCATCCATTCCCTTCTTATCTTGCTATTTTTAAAGGGCAGCTCATCAAGCTAGTAGACCACATAACATGGCGGATCGGAAAATATATGTTGGTTTCCATACATGATCATGCATATATTTGCCAATGCAAGTTGGTTCAATTAGTAAGGACGGCCACTTCCTTACAAAAAGATCATGTATTCAAATCGCGCTATCCATATGAAGATCGTGTTGATAGATGGTCTGTAAGAATTTCTGTAAGTAACGTATGATTTCGGATGCATGCTCTGACCTATGATGGTTACCAAAATGGAATTCACCTAAACATTTTTCTAGTAAAAAAATGATCATGCATATATTCCATGCAGTTTACTTTTGAGTCTAAATTGTTTACTGGTTCCTTGAAAAGGAAAATAGTTTAAAACGTCTCTCATATTTTTTCAAATAATTTTTTTTTGTTCTTCACTTTTAAAACTAGTAACTTTACATCCATCACAAAATCAAGTTAATAAAATTTGGCCCCATTCTAAATTTTTGACCACTTATTACCCTGAATTCATCATGTGACAAATATATAATCATTTTTTTACGAGCAAAAAAATTAGATCCCATTTATAATTAAACAAATGATTCAATCCACATTCATTTTTGAACCTAAAGAAACAGAATTTGATTCGAACTATATTTATTTTTTCTTAAAAAAGTAAGATCTGACCCAATCTATATTTATTTTTATCACTAAAAAAGTGAGATCTAACGTTTTGTGTATAAAAAGTAATGCTTGTGAGCCACATTGTGATTTTAGACTAAAAAATGGTCAAAAACTCTGGTTGGAATTAAATTTTGCGAACTTGAATTCATAAGGAACATAAAGTGAATATTTTAAAAGTAAAGGATAAAAAAATTCATTTGATGTGAGGGATGTTTTAAATGCATTTCTCTTCTTGAGATGTACCACATTTCACCACATAATTCCTTGTATTTTTGCAATAAATTATCTATTACATCAGAATTGGCAATTCAATTGATTATAGTCCACCAATTGTCTCTTGGTACAGCTAAATTGCTTGCCAGAACTACCCACCATGTTTATTTGACCTAATATTCAGGGCACACATAAATATGTGCGTCACTAATAAAAAAAATATGTGTAAAATTTTTTGAGCATATTTAAAGCCATTTTTAAGAAATTAATTTTGTGTTGTAATAGTAAATATGTAGAAAATTCACTAAAATAAAATATATAAAAAATAATTATTTAATAATAATAATTCATAACCATAATTGATAGTTGCTAATAAAAATTAAGATTTACTAAATAAGTTGAAAAACAAAATAATAAGAAATACATATTAATTGAAAGAAGAATATATTGAAAGTTGGAAGTAGATCATTCTCGAGAATAGTTTAGAAAGAACGCAGAGTGACACAAAAAAATTTACATCAACCCCTCCCTCTCCCTTTCCCTTTCCCTTTCCCTTTGTATACAGTATAGACATCATACTTTCCCAGAAATGACTAGGAGTTGTCCTACAACTTCCACCAAAATGCTTGAGTTTCCAAGTGCAAGTTTTAGACCTTGAAGGTGAGCAACAGAGAGTTTGGTAAAGATGGGGCACGACCAGAATGGCAATTAGGAAGTTGTACTAGTCACTAGTCAGGCAACTTGCACATATCTGTTGACATTTTTAACCCACTTAAGGAATTTTTTTTTTTGACATCAATTGTTTATAAAAAGTAAAAATACTTTTTATGCATACAATTGTGATTGGATCTTACATTGGCATAGGTGTTGTGCAGTGTACACGTGCAGAGTGGTATTGATTTTGGGTTCTTGACTTTTCTTTCATTTTGTTAAGGAAAGAATTAATAATTTTGGTCCTCCTTGTATTTCACCAATTACGTCATTTTGCTTGTAAATTCTTATCAGTTGTCTTCCTTTGGAAGCAAATGTGTGAAAATTAGCCTCAAGCAACAAACAATTTGATGTTTTTGAACTTAAGTCTAAAGTTGAATCATTATGATGACTTTTATTTTCAGACAATTCTTCCCTTAAAATATGGAACCGATCTCACGGAATTGTCAAAACTAACAGAATAGTAGGCAATTGATGTCCAAAATTTAATTGTCAAAACTAATGAAACAATAAACAAGTGATACTCAAAATTTTAAGAATTAAGTGTGACAGATTTTACACTTTAAGGACTAAATTATTCAAAAATAAAATTTAAAAACTAAATTGGAATTGCGCCTATAGTATAAACGTCCAAACCAGAATTTGGCCAATTTGAATACATGGGTTCAAGGGCCAAAGTCTAAAACAACATGGGGAGAGAAAAAATAACAATAATCCATCGGATCACTTTTCATTGCCTCCTCATGTTCCATGTTGAGTTTAGTGGATTCTTGACCTTTCCACTTAGAACATGACAAGGAAAAAAAAAGCAACAAATGATGGTATTCCACTTCTAGTTAATAGTAGAAAGAGAAAGAAGGGGGGGAAAAATAAAGAGCAAATTATTTGAGTAGTCACTGAACTTTTTGAATAGTCAAAATTTAGTCATTCAACTATTAATAGTATGTTTTTATTCACTAAATAATTAAAAGTATGAACTTTGAATCATTCCGTTTGATTCCACCGTTAATTCATTCTGTCAGATATAAAAGTTTATACAATTCATGAGACATACTATTAATAGTTAGATATGACAGAATTAACGATAAAATTAGACAGAATGACCCAAAGTTTATACTTTTGATAGTTTAGTAAATATAAATATATTATTAATAGTTGTGTAGCCAGAACTCGACTATTCAAAAAGTTTAGTGCTTATCCAGATAATTTGGTGAAAAAGAAAATAAGAGTAATACTATACAAGTTGGTTAATGAGATTCCACTTTTTTTTATAGTGACACCTTATTATCAAATCACATGGTCTCTTACTAGAAGGAATTTACAGTTCCAACTGCCCATCATAAAAAATCGGAGTGCAATTGAAGGAACATGCACTAATTTGGGGTGCATATTCCAATATTCCAAAAGAGGAAAAAAATAAAATTTGGAAACCGTGTAACATTAAATTCTTGCAATTTGACATTTTCTAGAAGACATTATTGTGGACAGATATAAATTAAGGCTCAATTATTCTTGTGAATGATCGAATTTTGTCTCCAAATTAATGCAGAATTCTTGGACAACGTCTTAACGAACCAGTTCACAATTGAAAATTCAGCTTCAGTTCGCAATGGTTGACGTTTGACGCTAATAAAAGAAAAGTTTGATCTGGAAACAAACCAGGCAACTTCAACACCACCTGTATGTGAAAAGTACACCATATTATTGTAAGATTAAAGTCTCTTTCGAAATTAAAAAAAAAATACTAATCAAAGTCAACGGTTTAATGAACTCAAACTTGAATCGAAGAGCCAACACAAGTGCAGAATTGAAACGTATGTATTCACTACTTTTCATCTCCAGCAGGCCCTTTTGGATTTTTTTTTTCCTTTTTCTATTTAATCATCACTGAAACAAGTCTTTTTAGACTGCTATTTTCTAGAATTTTTATAGAAAAATAAACTATAACGATATTATATACAAGATAAAAAGATAATTAAAAAATATATTTACAAAAAAGGTAAAAATTTTTTGGAGAAAAATTGCAATTCAAACAATTTCGAAGTCATTCTTTTGATTTTTCCTTTTTCGGGTAGAAAAGAATGTAAAAGCAGAATACGAATGTTTTGAGCACCGGTGTCTACATTTCGGTGCAGGCAAGACATTAGCTATTCTTCAACATTATCTATACTCTTATCATTTATTTTATTACACAATCTAATAGATAAAAATTATACCCTGTTTGGATAGCCATTTTTGGTCGAAAAATTGCGTTGTTTTCCATGATCACATTGTTCTATTATCTTTTTTCTTCACATACATCAAATCACTACAGTAATTTTTCTACAAAAAATCTAAGAAAATGCAATCCAAACAAGAGTGTAAATAAAACATTTCCCCAAAATATAATTAAGTACTGCACCTACCATGGCAATGACTTTTTCTACATCTAATAAAGAGTCATGGTCAAATTTCACACATTTGGTTCCGGTCAAAAGTCGAGAGAGAACAAAGGAAAGGTGTACGGTGCAGATACTTTTAGCACCTCATCAACACAGTAACCAACATTCATGTATACACAATCCCGGAAGGGCCACCATCACTTCTTTAAGGTCCCCCAACCTAAAGTGTTGAAACGAATATACATATATATATATATATGCTAAATTAAATAGAATACTTAGATAAAAGAAATAACTTTAAAAACTTGTTAATCTAAATTCTTTGAAATATTCCAATGAGAATACTAATTTGATAAAGCAAAAAAATAATGTATATTTACATTTATCATAAAAGGAATGCAGGCAGTAGTGCTATATATATATATTTTATGTAACTTTTTCCCCTAACTACCAAAGTCAAATCACAAGTTTGTAATTATTGGTCTTTATACTATTGTGTACTTGTTAGCTATTTTCAAATTTTTGTACTAAAACGAAGGGGCTAATAAGTACATACCTAAAAGTCCATGAAGCACATGGTTATAGTTTTGTTTTAATGCTTACTTTTTGCCTTTGCTTGTGTGTCAATTCGTTTTCATTAGCTTAGACTTAGTTGATACGGACCCCATTTACTATTATGGTGGCTTGTCATAAAATCTTTTATTCATTAATTTTTTTTCCATCAAGAAAGTACTTTATAAAATTTTTTTTTGAAACTAGTACTTAATAAAAATTAGAGTTTATTGTTTAAGTGCACGCAAATGTATGAACTTTGCGGGGCTATTAATTCATTACGTGAACCACATTAAAATATATTAGAAACACTGCAACATGTGACAATGTCGATGCAAAAGAGAAACATTAATTTATTAAATCTTACGCTTCAAAGCCATCGCAATTCAAAGGAATTCATAACCAGTATCTCATTTAATTTTTTTTTTTACCTCAAGTGATTAAATATTTTCTGCAACAATATACACAATATGTAAACTTTATAAATGAATAATATTAGATTTTTATCAGTGAATCCATCCGTGCTTTTGTTTGTTAATTGTATGCCCTTAGGAAGCCGAAACTCAAAAACCATTTTTTAATGGTCGTAAATTCATATAGTCTTTTTTTTCTTTTTCATCTAACAGCGATAAATTACGCTACTTTCATCCGATAGAGAAAGGAGAAAAGTCAGTCTCCTGACCAAATTAAGTGTACTATTGTACTCGTTGGTTGTAAATTTATAGTTGTCAATTAGAAAACTAGTTACTTCCACACAAAATAAGAAACTTGCTTAAAATAAATTAAATCAATTTCCTAACAATTTAGTGATGGAAAACTTGAAGATCCTTGGAGAAAATAAAAGGGATAATAGTTTTTTTTTTTTTTTGGATATAAATCATCTGTTTTCGTACAAATAAAAAGGATAATTAATTTGAGCATAGTGAAGAGCTAGTTGATGAGGTGCACGTGTGATGAGTCATATAATAACGCGGTACGTGTTGCTGCTAATCTATCGCCATCTTCCACTCAAAGTTAAGGACTCGAGAGGGGGCAGACTCCTCACAGGCAAAATATATATAATGAAAGAAAAAAAAGGAAGGAAGGAAGGAAGGAAGAATCCTCCCACAGGCAGAGGCCATAGGTGGACGGTTCCGCCAAGGAATCGATACCACATACTTCAAAGAGTCCCCACCACCCACCACCGTTCTTGATGCGGTGGCACACTTTGACGCGTAGTCATTGAGCCACCTGGCCCGTCATCGCTCACGCAATTTTGACCATTTGTAATTTTTCATTACCAAGAAAAGAAAAAAAATATAAAACTAAAGGGCTGAAAGAGACACGGCAAGTTACGTGCTACAAATCTCCTTCGTACAAATACTAGTTGAGTTCGACTAAGAAAAAATATATATAAATAATATATATATATATATTGAAGTCATGAAAGGAATGCAAAATACCAGAAAAAACGGTTAAGGAAGGAATCAGCAGCCACATGTCAGTTTCGGATCTTTTCCTTTTTGTGAGTTCCAACACTTGTTCGATGTGTTTTCCTTGCTTTTGATTGTAAGGACTTTTAGATCACAGTCAAAGTTGGAGGGGTCTATAATAAAAGAAGTAGTAGTACTGGTATAAAGCAGCTTTCTAATGAAATCTACTTCGTCCTTTGTTGGAATTTTCAGTGTGATTACATTTACAACAGTAGTGATTGTAGATAAATCTCGATTCAGAAAGAAATAGTAGTGTGTTTAAATCAAAGAAATTCAATTTGGTGACCCTTAATTTGACTCTTAAACTTAAACTCATTCTCATTCTTATTCTATAATATAATATAAGGTTTAAAGTTTCTTTTGAAATGAAAAAGAAAAAGAAAAAAATTGAAAAGCATTTGACAAAATGTCTTTGGATGATGTTTTTTTATCCAACACTCAGAAGACAGGATCCTTTGGGATAATGTTTAAAAATCCGTACAAAACGAGAGGTGCATATTTTTGCAATTTATAGGTTACATATATCGGAAACAATAAATAAAGGATAACGTTGTAGTTTGCCTTTCTTTTCTTTTTCTTTTTTTTCTTTTTCCCTTCTCCTTGAATTTTGAACTGGGGTTGCTGCATAATGATTAATTGATGAACTTTTTTTTTGATAAATGCAAATTTTATTAATAGATAGTTGAAAATTATCCAGCACAATTTGATTTATACCGCTGTTCTAATGGCAGATTAATAAATGTTGCATGACAATGGTAATTGTCTCCCCTTAACAAATAATAGTCAGCCCAATTCCAAATTTCATCACATCTTACGTTTCCAAACACTAGATTAATTAAACATGGGGAGAACTTTTTTCTTGAAAAGACGTGAACTTTATCACTTTTTGTACTCCCTCCGTCCCACTTTGATAGTCCTGTTTTCCTTTTTCGTCTATTCCAAATCATAGTTTACTTTCCAATTGAAGAATGTAGTTGTATTTTAATTTTCCTAAAATACCCTTATTCAATGTAAGTTGTTGTTACTATAAACCTATCCCATTTAATAAGAGTTTATTTTTTTTTTTACCATCAATTCAAGTTTCCATAAAGTTGTACTCTAATTAATATGAGGGTATTTTAGGAAAATAGCTACCTAAATTGATTGTTTCAACAAAGTTAACTACTTTTTCTTAAATTGTGTGAAAAAAGAACTAAAACTATCAAAGTGGGACGGAGGGAATATCAAATACCAAAAAGGAGAATCACATTTATTTCTCTAAAGCCCAAAAAAGACTAATCAGAAAGGTAAATTAAATATTGCCAAATTTCCCATTTATTTGCTGTTCTAATTTCCTTGTGCTTTTGCCCTTTACCGTTTCCTAACGGGATGTTGCATGTAACCACTAGTATGCTTGGCACTAGTTTGTACTTCACTAGAAAAAAAGTTTGGATGGTTTGGCTTCGAGCACCATTGCAGGATCAGGATATACTTTCAGATCTATAGCTCATTTATAGAGGTCGCTTGTCAATATAGTTCTCGTGTCGACAATGAGATTCAAACACGCTAAACAGAAGAAGCGGACGTTCTTACTAATTGAACCATGGTGTACTATTTACTTAGAATGTTAGACCATAGCTATAGAAAGGTCTTCAATTAAGAAAAAGGAATCTTTGCACCGCCAAGGCACACCAATAATGAATGGGCAAATTTGTCATTTTAATCTGCAAAGACAATTTAGCTTTCAAGAAAGTGAAAAGGAGGAAAGGACGGAAGAAGAAGCATCAACAAAAATTTGGTAGTAAAGAAATTAAAAAGTCAACATAATGGAGCATTGATGAGCTGCGCATGCTTATCAACTTGAATGTGTCATTTAACGTAAATTTGATGCTCTGAATTTGGATGGCAAAGATTTTATGGCAAATAATCTCAACAAATTTTTGTGGCAAATGAGGATAAATCCAATCCTCTTAGGTTTTGTATAAGAATAAAAGTACTGCACAACATAATAAGTTCATGGATTCTACTCAATTACTACATTTGTATGCCTCAAACAATTTAATTAGAGCAACTTATTATGGATGTGAACTAAAAAAAAAAAAATTAGTAATATACGTTTATCTGCATAGGAGATTATTTGAAATATTTTTTTTGAAAAAAAATAATGTAATGTTTTTTCAATGTGATATATATGAAACATAAAGATTTTTGAAAATGTATTTATGATACAAGTGGATAAATTTGTATAAATAAAATAATGTAATGTTTTTTCAATGTGATATATATGAAACATAAAGATTTTTGAAAATGTATTTATGATACAAGTGGATAAATTTGTATAAATAATTTGCTATACAAACACATTGTGCAAGAACACCTTCTTCTGATGTCAAAAAAAAAGTATTCTATTAAATTCAAAATCTGGTAGGATTTAAAATATCTGTAGGTTAATTGAACTATGCAATACTGATAATACTTGTAACGAAAATAAGTTGATCCAAGATATGTCCTTTTACTCATGCCATCATAGTTTTCCTTCTTTTTTGTCATTTTCCT